>NC_043750.1:17851955-18130161 GCF_902148845.1 Salarias fasciatus | reverse complement strand
CACCCGGAAAGCTTTGACGGCCACCACGTCGTCCACATTTGGGATCTCGCTGTGAAGAACGAACTTCAGGGTGCTCTTGTTCCACAGGTAAATCACAGGCGGCTGAGAGCGGCTTATCAAGATGAGGTAGGACTTCCCGTCCACCTCGACAAACTCAGCATCTGTATCCCGGAACCACTCGTGGAGGAATTGGTAGGAGTAGAAACCCGTTTCATTGCGTTCCGGTTGGTCCATCCACTTGTAGAGAGTGGATATCCCTGCCTTGGAGCTGTCCACAATCACAAAATACCAGTCGTTTTCGATCTGAAAGACCTCTATGTCGTTTGGTTTTGAGATGTTGAAGACCTCAACGGTTTGAAACTTGGTAAACTTGTTTTGTTGGTCGTCAAACTTGTATATATGGGAGCCACCAAAGAGCTGGGTGACTAGTATCAGGACGTGGTTCTCAATCAGCACTGACTTGCATCCAACAACAGATTTCCCTGTGAACAAAAGGTAATTGATTATATGCAACATGTATTTTACAATCAGTTAAAAAACAGTAACCAGAAAACCAGCTTATAGAACAGTGCCAAATAATCTGCAGATCACCACTTCTTAGTCTCAAATGTTTGTTTTTAAGGAAAATCTGGCAGAGCCCATGGAACAGGTGCTTTGTGTTCAGATGAACAAGAGTCTCCTTTCATTGTTTGAATAATTTGATTATCTTCGACTTTTAACTCTTTTGTTTGTAATCGTTTTTGAAAAGAAAATTGTTCTATAAATTACTATTATATTGGGAGTCTTTCCATGAAATTGAATGACTGTGTGAAACAATCAATCTTAGAGATCAATAGAATGACTAAAGGTGGGAGTGGTCAAACCTGTGATGTTGTCAAACTTCCTGAAGTTCATTTCGATGTGGTCCCACTCCATGATGACGCAGCTGTTGGTGTTCGGGGCGGCCAGAGCGATGTAGATATCCTCTTTGAAAGAGAAGATGTCCGCCGACATGGCCTGAACGGGAATGGACTGATGACGCACAAAGTCTGTGAGAAGAAATCACAGGGAACAGCTGAGGCGTTGATCAAATTCAAACATCATCCCTGAATTTGTAAAATAGTAAAAAGATTCAACGCTGTGATTTTTTGTGTAGGTATGTAAAACTATCATGGTGAAGATTTAACATGAAAAAAAAAACAGTTCAAACTAAAAAGGATGGCAAAAATAGACTCGTTTTTCCACCTCTTCCATAGCTTCTTGTGCTGTTTGATCGTCACGCAATGTGACCTTGCTGCTCAGTACAGTCTGGACCCGCAGTTTTCCCACAGAGACGGCTCCAACGTGCCAAGGTTACTCATGACTCATGACTCAACATGTGTTTCAGATGTCCTTGGTAATGAATCCTAACAACCCAATGCCACCTGAGAGTTTGACAGAAATGTACTCACAACTTGTGCTTGGACTCTCACTAAATTTGAGACCATAATAAGCGGTATGACCCATAATCAGTGGCTAGTGAATCATAATCAGTTTATTGATGCCACTGCAATCGATCCAGTCCTAAATCCAGATTATAGTCTCATTTTATTTAATTCTCTATTTACAGAAATGTACTCAGACCAAGTACCTGCAAATTGTGTCTGCTGCATCTCCACAGTGAACTCACAGACACTGAACTAAGACCCTTGAAATAAACACTGTCAGAGTAGACTTTAAGAAGCTCTATCTTTAAATGATTATACCGGTAACTACATGCAGACATGCATGTGGACATTTTCAAAGGCAAACATGTTAGCAGACCTTGGCTCTGCTTATTGAATGCACCCCGGTACACCGTAGTATCTTTTTCAATTATTCAACAGCTTTATTGATCTCCTTTCTCCACTTTCCATTGATTTCTTTTAAAAAACTTAACATAATTTGAGCTGTTACTTCTTACTATCAGAAACTGAGCTACAGTCCTTTTTACCTGTGGAAATGCATTCCCCGGGAGGAATGGGAAGGTCGTTGAGCCGCTTGCCCTTCATATCATTAGGGCCTGCACAGAAGACATCTGATACAGTGGCGTTTGTGTTTTTCAGCCACGTCATCAGCCACTTGTTCTCGCAGATGCACTGGAAAGAGTTGCCCCGCAGATCTCTGGTGCAACACAGAGCAAATCACCAGCGACGACAAATAAGATGCAGAACAACAAGAAGATAGATAGATAGATAGATAGATAGATAGATAGATAGATAGATAGATAGATAGATACATAGATAGATAGATAGATAGACTCTTTTTTGTCTCTAAAAGGAGAAAAAAACTGTCTTTAATGTCATTATATAGAAAAATAGAAAACAGCTTTAGGTCAATACAAGTGTAAAATGCTCTCTCTCTCTCTCTCTCTCTCTCTCTCTCTCACACACACACCACACACACACACACACACACTGCTGACACTGTAAGTGCTTACTCACAGTTCCAGCAAGGAGTCCAAGTCAAAAAAGAGATCCCTTGGCAGAAACCTCATCTTGTTATTTGCGAGGGAGCTAACAGCCACACACACACACACACACACACACAGAAGAAAACACAAATGTTTGCAGATTCAGTTTTACTCCATCTCGCAGCGTCTGTGTTTTGCTGCAGGTATATCAATGCTGAAAAAAACTGCGTAAAAACTGCTGTGAAGCTGCTTTCTGATTGGTTAAGAGGACGGCAGACTTACAGATGTGTCAGACCTCTCAGTCCACGCAAGGCATTCTTTGTGATTGTTTCGATCTTGTTCCCTTCAATAAACCTGTTAGAAAACAGTTGTTTACCATTGTGGAAAAGCAGCTACTGTCAGAGAAACGTATGTGTGACCATTAAATTAAATAGTTTTGATGGAACTGAGTAGAATAATGGTGATCATTCACATACACAACTTCAAAAACTGTCATAAATAAAGTCAGAGATATCCTCGGTCTTGAAGGAACATAGAGTTTTAAAGATGTTTCATCTTTCATCTGAAAAGTTTCATCAGTTCTGGGAGTCCAGCATCTGTACAACACCGCTATTGTTATAATATAACATTGAACTAGTGCCGAAAGCGACAAATGATTTCATCAAGTATCTTAAACAGATCACGTACAGCTTTCCAGCTCCGAGGTAGCTGGACAGCTTCTTCATCCTTGTCATGCTCTGTGATGTTTGTGTGTTGAACTCCCAGACGAGTCAGTATGAGGTGATGAATTCTTTTAGATGAGACAGGAAACATCTTTAAAACGTTGAAAACTTGGATATTTTATCTCACATAATATCGAACTGATTTTGGTGTCTTTTTGTGGTTTTGTTGTTGTTTTTTAATCGGTGACTGATACTCACAGATACTCCAGATGAGGCAGACCAGAGAAAGCATCATCTTTAATTGTGGTCAAAGAATTTGCATTTAAAAGCCTGTGAAAGAAGCACACATCTCAATAATGTAATAAACGGAAAATCAAGACTCTATTTGTTTTTCTCTTCTTTTGATAACTGGGGTAGAAAGGTTGTCATCCCTGAATTGAAATAATCTTTGTGCGTGTTGCACTGAAAAATCCCTTAGAAGCAAATAATCAATAAACTGGTACTCACAGAAGCTGAAGCGAAGGCATGAGAGAAAACATCCCCTCTGTGATTTCTGCAATGGACCCATTGACCATGCTCCTGTCGGGACAGACACATGAAGGACATGTCAGCAGAGTGAGACAGCGCTGTGGCATAAAGCTCAGAGTCACAGCAGTTACTTACAGAGAGTTGATCTCGTTGGGGATCGTCCGGGGGATCTGAGCGGTGCCGACGCAGATGATGGTCTCCTTGGTGCAAGTGCATCCTGAAGGACATTTGAAATTCCTTTTACATTCAGCTCCTGCATAAAAACACAGGAGAGCAACACTGAGCGCGAGCCACTGCTCGGAAGACGTCATGTCGCCCTCGGACGTGGGCAGTAATGGTAGATGAGAGCGAGATGAGAGCTGGCAGAGGCGGGGTGAAAATGCAGCAGCAGCAGCAGCAGCAGGGGAGAGAAAAACCCTGACACAGGCTGATACGGCTGCAGCTGCATCCCGGAAGGATGCATCGGATCAGTAGGAGGAAAGAAAAAAAAGAAGAAATGAAGAAAACCCTCCTCTCGTCAGTACAATGGTGATCTGTCGTGGAGAAACACTCCAATTCACATCATGAATTTAGTAATCATTTGTGTTGCTTTGTCATGTAAATAATGTCAACTTCACACAAAACTCATTGAAACTACAAAACACAATGAAATATGTGGTATGTATAATTATCATATGGTGAATTGGGGTGATAATACATAAAAAGATGAATCTGTTCAGAAGATGACAAGTTCCTCCCAACAGAGAAAATCAATAATTCACACAGAAAGTATGCTCAAGTGTATAAATCCATAAAAAAAAATTTTTATTATAATCCACATTTTATTGAAGTAAATACTACCATAAACTGTTCATTTGTGGTATTGTGAATACAGACAGATGGATTGATAGATGGATAAAACATAAAAAGACTCTGAGTTATTTCACACTTTTGTGTTCACTACACAATTTCATATGATGTAAAATCATTTAAATGTCTTCAGTGAGAAGCTCCAATGTAAACAGTCTTGAAAATAAAGAGAGAACATTGAATGGGAAGGTGTTCAAACCTTAGACTGGTAGTATAGGTCCTCTCAGTGAACGAACCTTGAAAGAAAGATAAATGTGCTTTATTGTTTTGCATTACATCATCCTCTGAGGTCGTTTGTGTGCAGATACATCAGTGAGCCACTAGGGGGAGACTGCTAATAACATACAGATTAAAACAATTCAAATGGCCTGAATTGAAATTAATTCATGGATCTAAATCATGTGTCTTTGCTGAGGAAAATGAGCGCTGCTTAATTGATCCTCGTAGGCTGGAGATAAACGAGCGCATCTTTAACTCCTACACAAGGTTCACTGAAAGGTTGAAACTGAGATACATGAAATGATCTTGCTGTTTCCTTTTGCATTTCTGATTATCCTCTGTATCAAAAGAAACCCACGTAGATAAAACCACAGGCCAGCTTTCTGTTTTTGAACAAAAGCCTCAAAAGTATGAAGACCTCAGATATATATTTCTTTTTAATATGATTTCATATTGTTACAAAGTCATAAAGATGGCAACAAATCTTCTAGGCAACAGAAGGTTCTGATTGGATGAGAGAGTTTCAAGAGGACCAATATACAGCAAAAACAACCTGAAAAATCTCAGCTGTATCAATCCGTCTCATATCTACCTAAATAAATAAATAAAATAAAATAATGACACCAATAATACCAGTTCCCAAACACAAATGACATGTTGTTTTCATGGAGATAGAAACATGTGAGTGAATGTATCTCATCCAGAGCAGCAGAACCTATAGAGATGTGGAAATAAAGTCTTGTATGAGAAGATAAATGGTGATTTAAAAGGGTGATGCCACAGTTGAAAATACTTAACAAGTGGCAGGAAACTAAAGAAAAAAAACATGTTTGTTAGATCATCCAACCAAATGAAGTGTTTCTGCAACTAGTGTATGAAAACAATATCACACTTGAGGGCGTGCTGCTGTATGTATATATATCAACACTGCTCTTAACGTCTTCAGCACTGGTCTGGGGTTTTGCGTCGATGACTGATAACAGCTGTGCTGATATTCGGTACATCAGCACTCACTTAGGTGCCAAATGAACATAAACTTAAAGAGACGATGGGGTAACTTGCGATGAACTATTTCAGGGTGCGTCTACTAATTTTACCTGCAGATGGTCAGCAAATTCACTTCTCCGCCTAATTTCCAAAGAGTGCTTATCATCACAATTCATTAGGAGAAGTATTCACACAACAATGGGGTTGTTAGTTGTCCCAGCAGGGCCTAACGAGGTGCTGACCTTTGCTGGAGGACCAGTAGTCGACGGGGATGAGTGAAACCAAATACCCACGGCCAGAGGGGAGCAACCGTACGTGTCTGCCATTACTGGCATAATTCATCACAGCTCTGCCTCTTGCTTGCTGTTTTTAGGCTAGAGTATCCTTAAACACTCTGGACACGGCAAGCTGACACCAGATGACGCACAGCAAACATCTCATTGCTATTTCTTTCTAGACAACCATCATGATGCGATTAAGGAGCAGCACAGATCTCACTTAAGTGAGAGTAAGCAGTGTAACTTTAGGTGTGTTTTTCATCTGTAACTATTCAGCACAACTAAGCTTCACAATAAAAGCAGCGAGCATCACCAGCAGAGAGTCAGTGTTTACATGAGGTTTATTGCCAAATACATTGTCACCAAGTAGATTAGCTCTTTTTACTTATTTAAAATACATTTTTAATAACGAAGCCACTTTTGTTAAAAATATTTTATTGAGAAATAGTGTTTTCTTTCTTTATTATTCTTATTCTTATTCTTATTATAACAAGACATTATTTTGTATATTTTAATGAATTTATTTAGCAAATTGCCAATCAGTCATTGCACTACATACATAATTAGGATTGATTGTTAGAGCAATTTGCTAAAAGTCATATTTATGAAAACACATCCCTAGTAAATTCCTCTAAACTGACCTTTACTCTATGGTCTCACATTTGAGTTTCATTTTGAAAAAAAAAAAAAATCAATATTCTCTTTTTGAAAGTAGAAAAAACATCAATTTAATGCTGAGTTTTCTCAAGTCATAAAATGTATGTGAAATTGAATCATTATCATGAATGAGGTTCTTTATTGTCAGCTTTATGACAATAAAGCTGACAATAAAGAACCTTCCCCAGGAGTTCACTGAAAATGACCTGAATACTCTGATGCTCATTAATCCTGCCTAAGTGAAATGTCATTATAAGTGTTTTAGGGAAACGCTCTAATCCCTTATATCCACTGAACCAGCTCACACTGCGGACACTTTCAAATCCACAGGTGACCTTGACCATATAATCGGCTGAAAGATGTCGGGTAACCTGGAGAAGACCGGTGGTCTGGCTTCCGTTGACTGCTTCACAAGCAGTGGTTCAGCCTCTCAAACTTCTCCAGTTCCCCCCCAGGAGCTGCAGAGAGCCCAGCGGTCAGTGTCAGGGAGTCACAACTGCTGCTGCATAGACGAGCAAACACATGTCAGCATGTTGTATAAGATTAATGACTTTGAAAAAGAAGCTGCAAAAAAATTATATCAATTTTCACACTCGAATTTTTAACCTTTATTTTCATTTCATTGGGTTCTTGTTTGTAGAGATACTCATGTTTTCGAAAAATATTCAAACCACTAATATGCTCCAGAGTAATTTGTGGTTTTAAGTTCGTCCTTTTTGTGTCTTTTATATATATATATATATATATATATATATATATATATATATATATATATATATATATATATATATATATATATATATATATATATATGTATGTTGTTTATTAATGCCAACTTAACATGTCGATTGTATCTGAAGTCTGAGTTTTATCACTGCCTTCTCATGTGTTCTTATAGTTTTTAGGAATGTGCCTGTAGGTATTTCCTTTCTGATTGTAACTACTTACATTTTAAAGATTTAATACCAACCAAATTAATATTTTCTGTCTTGTTTATCTTGTGTTGCCAACATTGCATATTTTACATTGCAAACTGTCATTTTATGTTCACACTTAGCTTCATTTGCGCCATTTCGTCAGCTGTTATGTCTGGCAGAGGTTTAAAGTTTCAGCTGTACATATTAGTGAGATTCCAATGATTATTACTGCAAAGACCACGAACATCTACCCAAAATAAACATTTCAGGAAAAATCCATTGGCCACTTTCAGGGGTTCTTACAGAACTGTAGTGGACAGACAACCAACAACCCTGCAAGTCTGCCACTGTAAAATCAGCACTTGTTAACACATTAAATTTTTGTACATTCATGTTCAAACTATCCTTTACAGTTTATTTAGTGCATGGTGTGGTTCATTCCTTCCTGTTTTGCATCAACATCCTCCTGCGTGTGGCTGAGAGCGAGGGGGTTGAAAAGGTCTCTGCATGGTCTGTTCATAACTTTGATTAATGGTACCCATGATTTAACACCTGCTGTTTTAATGTAGCCACTCTAAGAAACTGATCTCAGCATGCTTGCGTGAGCGGTGTCCCTATTTTAAATAGATACCTAAATTTACCAGCTTTGTGTAGGTCAGTTCAACCTGTGTGCGGCGTGAAATTTTAATAGCTCAGACTTGAGATGATTCGGGGGAAAAGAAGACCACAAGCTGCTTTTGCTGATCACTTTTAATAGCTAATATAAACACCTTTCCAAAGGTTTATGGAGGTGATCGTCCAATAAGTTTAGATAATTCTGATTACTTCTGAAATTTGATTCAATGCTGTGGAGGTGTAATGATTCCTCAAAATCCAAACAAGGGAAAACAAAGAAAGTAAAGAAGAAAAGTACTCCAATCCTATCAGAATGTAATTTAAATAGTTTAAAAAATATTGAAAAATATTAACTGATACTGACACAAACTCGAAGAATCAACTGAATTTGTTCATTTTGCTTCTTGAAAAATTCTAACCAATCAGGAAATGGGTTCTCAAAGTGACATTTCAAAGTAAAATGCAAATGCATATGAGTGAGTTAAAGTTGAACCTCTGAAATCAAATAGAAGTATGAATCACATGTGAAGAATAGAAATGCAAAGTGATATAAGTCGTGTTTCCAGTCTGCTGTCAGTGACAGCGACAGTAAAAGTGGGGTTTGAGGGTGACAAGAGCTTTATGCTGGTGGCCTCTGTCCTTGATAGGGCTGTCAGTGTGCCCTCCACACTGAGCAACTGTTGGCCCGCCCCCTCCCCGCTGCATACCACAAACCTGGGTGCCTGTCCAGAAACAACACTTGTGCCTTAAACACTTTGACAGACTTTTAATAACTAGATCATTATTATGCAAGACAGTTTTCTCCTGCTTGTCACGGGTGAGAAACAAACAACACAGGTATAAAATGTAAAATATACATGTAAACACTGTTTCTGTTTTATCTACACAGTGTTAAAGTGTCATCAGATTTAAATTCGATTCTTTCTCTGAATATGACCTTCCATCCATTTTCACAAAACTACAAGCCTCTACAGGCTCTGGGCGGGAGGCTGGATGAGCTCAACACTTAGGACCAAAAACAAATCTCACGCTGCGTCTGTGGATGAATGGATAAATTTAATTCTTTTAGCTGACTGGCACCAGCTGATGGTGACTATTTCTCCCCACTGACTACACAGCTGCTCCAGTGGGCGTACGAAGCAGGTGACGCGGTTCTTGAGTCCACAAATGTTGGTGGAGGGAATGCGGCCCTGCTTAATCTTCAACACAAACTAATGCAGCTGTGAAAAAATATGACTGATCTGTCCAGATGATCATCCATCTTTTATTTCTTTTGATGATATGTTGCCTTTTCATTATTTGACGACCAAAGTACCGACAATAATATTTATCATTCTGAGCAAACTGAGCTGTGTGGCTTATTTATAACTTGATCTAATCTCAGAGGGGCCTCCTTATTCGTAGTAATTACGTAACAGCATTTATGAGGAAATGTGACCACTGACTTAAAAAGGAATGATGATTAAGCCTGAAGATGTTTTGTTGCATTGATCATTTACTGACTTGCAGTCTGAGCATTTCTCTAAGCTGTAGGATTTTTTAAAGTATTTGTGTTTTCATGCAAAATTACATACAAATTATATGTTTTAGATACTTTGTGAACTTTCACTGAGTTGGCTCAGTTTACTGGAATTTTAATTCAAATTCAGATTCACATATTGATGTATTATTATTATTATTATTATTATTATTAGTAGTAGTAGTAGTAGTAGTATTATAAAGGAAGGGGTGGAATCAAAACATTAAGCTATGTTTAAAATTTCTATTAATTTGTCATTTGCATCTGCATTAATGACTTTAGCTCAGTCCATCTTCTATGCCACTTTATTCTGTCTGGGGTTGCAGACCAGTGGAGCCATCCCAACTGATTACAGGACAAATTACTGACAACACAGGACAGGTCACTGCGCCATTACAGGCAGGACACAGAAAAAGACACTGATAGGGTCACCAAATAAAACCTGGAGACTGTATCCTGCCTGCCATGTAAAGTCATCTCGCTTATTATTATATTGAATAAGATGAATGGAGATACAAAATTCAATGCATTTCTGTAAATTACGCAAAGAAATCAAAACAAATCAAATCGCCTTGTCTGTGTGCGTGCGTGTGTGGTGGGAAAAAGTGACTTTACTGGAGAGGAGCTGTTCTCAGGGAAAGGTGCTGAAATCTCACTTTTTGGGGTTCAGGAGGGGAAAACTGGAGAACGGAATGAACGCTGCAGTCTGAACACCGGGTGGGATTTTCCCTGGGACTCCCCGTCCGTCTCTCTCTCTCTCACTCTCTCCCTCCTCTCTCTCTCTCTCTCTCTCTCTCTCTCTCTCCTCTCTCTCTCTCTCTCTCTCTCTCTCCTCTCTCTCTTCCCTCCTCGCGCTCACCGTGCGCCCTTCGCGGCAGCCCGCAGAGTTTTCCGTCCCGTGTCAGGATAACATCGTAAAGAGGACCACCTGACGGTAAGACCGGACTAAATGGAAGCAGCGTGAGAAAAACTCTCACTTACCGAGATGACACCGGACTTCACGGGAAGCTGCTCACGGACGACAAGGAGAAGAAGCCGGCGGACAGTAAGGACCCACACCACCCCGCCGGGACGAACAGCGACGAGTCCAACTATGTGGACCTGGACATGAAACCCGAAGGCCCCAAGACCGTGAAGGTGTCTTTCACGGGCGAGGGGAACCAGCTGTCGGTGAAGAAGCAGGATGAGAGGGAGCGTCAGATCATCTCAGGGAGTTTATTGAGGAGCAGGAGGAGCAGGAGCAGGAGGAGGAGGACCCCGGGCCCGTGTCGGGCGAGCCTCCCCTGGAGACCAAACTTTCCGGCTCCGATCAGGACTCTGAGACCGACAAGCAGCGGCGGGCCGAGCTCGAACCCAGCGACTGCAGCGAGCATGTGGGCACCGGAGAGCGGGGACGAGCTCCGCTACACGGACATGTACCTCAACAGCAAGACGGAGTCGGACGACGGCGCCAGCGCGGTGCTGTCCGACCACTGCGGCTCCGACACCGTGGAGGACGAGTCGCACTATATCACCACGCACGAGATCCAGCTGACCGAGCTCGACCACGACGTGGACTACTGACCTGGCCGCGGGACCTGCTGGGAGTTCGAGGACGACAATCTGGGTCTACTCCTTTGTGGATTACGCCTCTTTCGAAAGCGATGAAACCCAGGAGGGGACTCTGATACTGGAGGGCAGGAGCCAGGCGAAAGTGCAGTCTAATCTTGTGGAGCGGTTGTCAGCACCGAGCAGGAGGAGAGTGATCTCTGCGACTCGGACAAATGCGCCAGCTCAGACGAAAGCGTCGGCAAAAACCAAGGCGAAGACCCCAAGTCGGGGAAAATTCACTTATCCATACAAACCTCCTCCAGGGCCGTGAACGACCTGGCCAGTGTTTTTGACAACGCCGCCTGTGAGTACGCGAAACACACGGCAGACAGCAGCCACTACTATCCTTTGTGAGCTCTGGCGCCAGAGCGGGCCCCCTGTGCGACAGAGCCCAATATTTCATCCCTGCTCCGGGCCGTCAGCACCTCGCAACCAAACTGAGACGGAAAGATATTAATGAGTATTCCAGTGGAGCTTCCAGCTCCATCAGTGAATTGGACGACGCTGATAAAGAGGTGCGTAATTTGACCGCCAAGTCTTTCCGGAGCTGGCGTGTCCATATTTCGATGCCATCAATCTTAGCACCTCCAGCGAATCCTCCGTGTCGGAATATGGGCTAATAAATGGTCGGCTTATGTAGACTGGAACTATGGAAACATATCGCGGGGAGGAGAGCGCAGCGTAATTGCGCAACAAGACTTCCAGCGCCACGCTGGAATGAACAGGACGGTGGACAGTACGACGCACGGGCAGTCTATTACTGGATAAAAGCGCCTCAAACCAAAATGTACGCCTTAAACAAGACGACTTCACAGCAGGCGACGTCGTCCAGTAAAACATCCAGCTGAGAGATCCTGCTCAGACGGCGCAGCGCGGAGTCACCTTAAATTTCCGTTGTAATGTTGAAGAAGGAAGCAGGGGTCCAAAAGGCTCCAGGAAGGCACGGACTGGTGAGGTTGCGGGCACTTTTTTGGCCAGATCAGGGTGTGAAATGCAATATCACACAGACAGCATGGGAGACACTCACAAAGGGCCATTTTTGCATCAAGTCTTCTGAAAAATGTTATTTCCAAAAAGATGCAGTTTGAGCAGGAGCGCAAATGGAGAGAGGTGAAATCTGTGACACATATCCAGCAATCGGTCAAGGGAGAGGACTTCAGCGCCAAATCTCAGAATCGGGCTCGGGTTTCACAGTTAATTCTGCTGATGACCAGCGGCCGGAGGGGGGGAGACCTGGTTCCTCCGCCTCTGCAGAGGAGACAAAGCCCAGCAGGGTGCCCGAGGGAGTCAGAGAAGGGACAGGTGAGCCTCAAAAAGCGCTGCTCGTCCACAGTGAAAGCAGTGCCTTCATGCTTTGAAAGAAGACGGGCCGCAAATCCGGAAGGAGGCTGAGACTGACGCCCGGCGGTGACGCTGCGGACTGGCTGCAAAGGAGGGATTAGACACCAACAGCATGCTGACAAAAACTGCTTTTTGTCCCAAGTTACCAGATGTTCCCAAGGAAAAGGATTTTACAGAAGATCTAACTGCTGCTGGCTCCCAGAAGTGTGCAAGGATTTAAAATCAAACATCATCGGAAACGTAGTTGGCAAAGAGGGGATTGAGAAGGGAGGTAAAGCACCCGAGATTAAATATGCCTGAGAAGCGTGAAAGAAAATAAAGCTGTACACTTAACATTGCCAGCCTGCTGACCCCCCAAAATAAGTTACAATGGTCAACGCTTCAGGACAACCAGACGGAAACCAGGTGCCACATTTTGTCCGCAGCAGAAAGGGTTCCAAATTTCACCGTAAGAGATATCAGAGAAACTAAATGCAAGTTTCAGACACCAATTATCATGTCAGGGACGTGCGGAAACTGGTCAAAAGCTCGTATCGCTTTGTCTCTTTGGATAACAGTGAGAATAAATGTTCAGCAACAGCTGATAAGCTTGAAGAAAAGGCTAAAATGGAACCCGTTAAACATGTTTTACCTTCTCCCATTGTGATTAAATGCAACTCTGTTAAAACCAAAAATAACTCACAGAAACAAGCAGAGGCCGACACTCCATCTGAAACTCCCCAGAGTGAGCATGCACCTTCACAGTGCCTGACTAGCAGGGTGCCGGCCGTCGCAGCCAAGCAGGGTCAGTCTGAGCAATCAGAAATCCAAGCCAACCTTGAGAGCAAACTTGCAAAACAGAGGCAGGAAAAGTTTGCAGGTGAGACGGCAGACAGGAGGAACGACCCTGCTATTCCAAAGCAGGATGCACTTGAGAAACTGAAAGCCGCAGTCAAAACAATGGAGCAGCTTTATGTTTTCGATAGAAATGAGTGGAAACGGAAAACTCAGGCTCCACACCCGATCACGGGCAGCCACGTCCTGTCACTCATTGCCAAGGAGGAGCAGGGAGCAGAGGAGCTGGAGGTGACAAACACTGACAGGATTCCTCAGTCTTTAACAAATACCACAGGCACCGGCAGACCGCAGGGAGACAAACAAGCAACTAATATCATACATGTTCCCTATAGCAGTGACACTTTTAAAATACAGTCTCAACAAGGTAAAACATTTACTAACAAAAGCGTCCTTCATTTCGGCAATAAAGCCCCCGTCAGTGTTAGTTCAGAGCGCTCTGTTGCACAGAGCTCTGCGCTGCAGCCGTCATCGACCGTGAAAAGCTCTAAAGCGCCGCTGCCTCCTCTGTCAGTGAAAATAGAGCCACCAAAACATGGCCAGGTGGAGCAGGGAAAGGTCAAAATCAGTCCCACTAATCCCGCCGTCGCACAGGGCTGCCCAGACTCGGAGAACTACCTGACTATACCAGGCCTGGGCTACTCCAACGAAATCAAAGTGCTGCAGCGAGAGCCGGCGTCTCGGGAGGGAAGCTCGCATGTTAGTGAGGACAAAGCGGCCGACAGCAAAGGGCCTGAGCTGAAAAGATCCCTGTAAGCGCGGAGTATCCAGCTACAACCATTTACCATCACTTGTCTGCAGCGGCAGGGCCTCCAAAACAACAGCAGGTGTTACGCTTCTCCCCCTCGGTCCCCTCCGTGTCCCCCACGTCCTCCTCTGGAGACACTGTCCTACAGATGCAGCGGAAGATGCTTTTAGACCCCACGACAGGACATTATTACCTGGTGGACACTCCGGTACAGGCCACCACCAAGAGACTGTTTGACCCTGAGACGGGCCAGTACGTGGACGTGCCCATGTCTCATTCACCGGTGGCTCCCGTCACTCCCATCACCCCCGTGACCCCCGTCACCCCCGTCACCCCGGTGCCTCTCTCTTTGTCCCCCCTGGCACTGAACCCCGGAGCGTACGCCCCCACCTACATGATCTACCCGGGCTTCATCACATCTCCCCTTTAGCGGCCCAGCCGGTGCTACCGCCGTCGCCCTGTCACTTGGAGGAAAACGCCAAATTCACCAAAGGTGTGGAAAACAGCACGGCGGGAGCAGAAAGCGCTTATTACAGCGCGACGAGGGAAGCTCCGCCGGCGCCGCCGCCGAAGCTCCCCGTGAGCCTGGGTCACGTGACCGCCAGAGGAGGCGTGGCGGGCTCCGAGAGGAAGCCCGTCATCAGCATCACCACGCAACAAGGTCCAAGAATCATCGCCCTCCCTCCTTCGACGGAACAACTATGAGCTTTGTGGTGGAGCATCGGTGACCAAGAGGACATCTTCATACATGTAAGTCTGCGCAAAACTCCACCCAACGATTCTGTGTGAAGTAAGGACATGCTGTCACAGTCCTCTTTGAAAGAAACATTTCTGTCCTTTATGCACTTTGGTTTTCTCTTCTTCTTTGTGTCTGTGAATGTAAATGCTCAACCTGGGAATTCATTAGTCTGTGAAGCAGATAAAATACAACTTCAGCTGACTGTCACAGTAATCTGAGCGCTCAGAAGTTGTTGTTTATGCCAATTACAATGCTGGTTTAGTTTACATCATCCTGAAGCAACCTGAAAATACCTTATTAGCCCGATATCTTTATTGAGATGTGTACTAACACAAACATCAGTCAAAATCTAGCTTCATTGCTTAATTTAGACAGAAACTCAGAGGAAGTGATTCAGCTGCTTTGGTTCATAAAAACATGAGAGTTGATGATACTAACACTTCATTATGACTGTATTTTATTATGTACGCAAGTTCAATTTGTCTGTTTTTAGTTGTCAAATGTGATGATTTGCTCATTTTCTTTGTTTGTGATAGTAAACAGAGTATCTCAAAGGTTTTCGCAGTGTTTCCTTTTTTTTTTTTTACAAACATCATAACACATTTTTTAAACGATGCTCTGGGCATAATGTAGAATTTACAGTTCCAGGCACAAACAATTAATTATATCAACTCATCCATCAAGGAAAAATAATATTATAATGCAATCATGATATTGTACATGCTAGTAAACCACCGGCCTTCAGCTGCAAATTAACTTAATTTAATCAATTCTTGAATTTACTTAAGATCAATATATTGATTTAAATCAGGAGAATCTGTGTAATTTTAGAGAATTTTTTGGGAAAATCTTGGCTAAAGATTCTCAAACACAATATAAAGTCACAGAGAGCTGTTGTTAGAGGGGAGCCTAATCCACGAATCCACAATTAGGTTTTTCTAGTTCTATTTTCTCACAATTTTTCACTTAGAACAAAGTGAGCTATTGTCTAGAAGTCATCAGAATCAGTGTGAAATCTTCTTATTATTATTTTTGGGTAAACACTGCTAAAAGAGGAGGCCTGCTAGGCTGCTCTCCTGGTGTCAAGTCAGTGTTAATAGACATGCAGTAGCTCCATGACAGGTAACCTGACTCGGCCGAGCTCGGCCGTGAGATTAGATTTTCAGCTCCGGCTCGCAGCTTTTCTCTGCATTACACATCGTCGGGCTATTTTGATGGTGTGAGACGAGTTTGTTTACACGGTTTATTCTCAGGGTTGGAAAGTGCCACAGGAAACTGTTCCCGTTAGTGACACCTTACATTAAGTTATTCTTAATCACTTATACATGTTTTCATTGCTACTATAGTGTTGCAGTTCTTCAGTGTTGTTCGTACCTCATATGAACAAGAGCGAGATAGAAAAATATTGCTCAAATTTTACAGTAATGATCGCAAATCTATGAAATTGATGAGCTGCAACAATTTGATTTCTGAAATGACAGAAGCTTATGAAAAAGCGAAGAAGCAAATGAAATCAAATTTTAGTTATAAAATATATTTTATATATTTACTGTCAGTGATCCATGTTTTTGCTCTTTGCAAAAATCCAACAAGGACCATTTCAGCAGGATTGTGTAATGCGCTTTGAGTCATTTATTTAAATAACACAGGAAGAAACGTATGTGTGGCACACAAACTTGCATATAGTTTTGTGACTGGGGAAATGGGGCAAAAAAATGTTCGTTCAAATGCAAATTTCTACACCACTGCATCACCAAACTAAGAAGAAGAACGTCTGCACCATGTTGGCAGCGTCTTAGGACATGTCAGGCCTATAGTATGCCAAGCTCAGCTCTATGTTGTCAGATTTAACCGGCTGTACATTCTCATCATCCATCATCTTCAACTTCAGCTGCACTGTGTCATGTATTACTTACCATTAGCTTGTTAGCACAGATTCATCTGCAGCATCGCGGCGTTAATGGTGCTGTCTGACAGAGCTGCACTGACGGATCCACTGGCATTTCCTGCGATTTTCAACATGTGCAACCCAGACAAATAGATGCATTCTTTCAAAAACAGATGAATATGTGGATCAGGACACATAATAAATAATACCAGAGTCTTTTCTTTCATTCATTCATTCATTCATTCATTCATTCATTCATTCATTCATTCATTCATTCATTCATCCTGCACAACTCAGGAGATTTAAGATTTTATTGGTCACTTGAATTTTCCTCATTTCTCACAAGAGGCCCTCACAGCACATCAGTGCAATAAAACAACATATTCAAGATAAATTGAAAGCATTTTCTATACAATAAAGATATATCAAATTAATAATAAAAAAAAAATTCAAAAACAGATTCGAACAATTTTAACATCCCGATGAGCTGCAGCTCACTCTTTCATAGAGAAGAAAATGAAAGTTCATTCTTCAGTCCCGATGCAGTCACACACATGCGGACACGTACAACTAGCTCGAGTCAATTCTCAGCTAATGTGTCAAAGCAACGACACAACTGCATGAGCCTGAGGGATACATGTCAGCTGGGTGGGTGCATGGCAGGCGGAGGTCTCACATAGGGTTTAGTAGTAGTGTGAAGAGAACACAGTGTGTGTGTGTGTGTGTGTGTGTGTGTGTGTGTGTGTGTGTGTGTGTGTGTGTGTGTGTGTGTGTGTGTGTGTGTGTCTTGGGGTGGAGGAACATAGGGGCATGGCTGGGATGGTGATGCAGGAGGAAAAGGTCAGGCAATGTAAAGTATTTGTTGTGCTGATGCAGGCGGAGGACAGCTGTTCGGAGAGATCAGATGCTGCTGCAGCTCCAGCTTGGAAGCAAGTCGGCGGGACTGAGACGGGGTCAACTTTTTATAGCCCCCTCCCCCCCCTCTGCTTATTCCTAAACGGGGAGAAGGAGGTGGAGAGCGCTGCCGACCTCCATAACTTCTATGTAAACAAAACGAGCAGCGTGGCTCTGGCGCCGATCTGGGTGAATTTGGTCAGCTGGTTCAGGACCAGGAAACTTCATGACTGAAACATTGATGCATTTCTAATGGAAGTCTGTCAAACTTTGAGCTCCGGTCCTCCCAAACTCCTATTATTTACACCTGGTTTTCAGTGGGTTCACCAGTTTAACGCTCATGCTGTGTCTTCTTTGTCCCCTCCAGATATCTCTGCCGAGGAAATCGGCCTTCGCCCACCCAGTTGTCCCTCCTCATCATCGACTCCCAGGACTTCCACCGACCCTCGCCGTCATCCTTCAACCCCTTCACTGTAAGTTCTTCATCCTTGCAGCCGACATTACGGCAGTCTGTACATCATGGCACGATGTAGAGTTAACACTCCATCCATGCTCTGCATAAATCAGCTTTGTTTTTTTTTTGTTTTTTTGTTTTTGTTCTTTTCCATTCAGCTGTTGTCTAGATTTCCCATTTCTGTTTAGATGATGTATATGCCTATGCGAACATGTCTTCAAAAGGAAACAAGGCAGGCCACATGTTTATTTATTATTGGTCAATCCATTGTTACAAGGTTAATTTACAAAATGTCTAAATAAGACGACTGTGTAACTTTTGCTCTTTTAAATTGAAATATTTAATTAATAAGAATAAAATGCAGCCGCACTAAGGCAATGTGCTCAAAGGTTTCAACAAACTCTCAGGCCTAGTGGCTATTACTATGTAACTTATCCTCCTGGGCCTACTTTCTGGCATTTATGACTTCAGTTGGGCTTCCATGTTATCCCTCCATCCATCCTCCTTCTATTCCTCTTTTTTTAACTTCACACTGGTGGCTGGAGCCATTCCCCAGCTGACTCAGGGCAAAGGCAGGGTACACCCTGGACTGGTCACTTGTCCATCAAACACTAACGCTGAACATTAACGTCATGGAGGCGAAACTAAGACCTCAAAACGATACAAGTGTATTATATATCAGTGGCCCAAAACAGAAAATCAAACAACAAATGGTTGAAGGCTAAAAATGAAAGTTTACTTCTTTTGAGTCATGCTTTATGACCTGGATGGCAAGAATCTGGTCAATGTGACCTTTTATTGACCTGCTGAGACCAGCTGAGCTGCCCCCGTGTTGAGTGGCCAATCGGGCCTTTCCTCTGCAGCGTCTGAACCGGAGGTCTACTTCAAGGCACACTCAGCCTCATCTGGTAAACAGGACTCATGATGCTGGAAGCTCACCCTGGAAAAATCCACTCGCTTGTTTCATTTTGCAGCATTGCCGGAGGGATCACGGAGTTTGCCATCCGGATCGTAATAGCTCAGGGATTAGAGCAAGCTTATGGTGTGGAGTATCTTGTGTTGTACGGTGGAGCACCGGGGGCCAGTGTAATGAAGCCTCCTAGTGCTTTGTATAACTTGCAGTGTGAAAAGCAGGACATGAAGGATGCTTCTTGGTCGGGTTTTGGGCTCCTAAACTTATTAAGTTTTCCATATTTTAAGTCACAGTGTTTGGGATGCAACCTGCATGGTTTGCTTTGGATCATAGGTTTGTGTTTAGGTGCCGTGTGTTGAAGTTCAGGACACACACTCATGGTTTCCTGTGCAAAGTGATGCATTAATGTCAATCTGCAAAGACTTTCTACTCTTGATCTCTCATGTTGAAAAGAAGAGTCAGCGGAGGAGGTTCGGACGTGTGATTTCTCTGGAGGTATTCAGGCACATCCAACTGAGAGGAGATCACAGGTCAGACCAGACTACCCTGGAGGGATTACATACCCCTATCGGGGCCTGGGAATGCCTCAGGGCCTCCAGGAAAAAATGGAGGAGTGTCCTTTTAAGTGCAGGCAAAGACATGTTGGACCACCTCGCTCAGCCCTGGTCCCATGCAGCGGAAAGTGGAAGGGATGTCGGTAAAATAAATCACACTAAGAGGCCGAGGAGGCCAAACAATTTTTAGAGTGCTATAAGAAAATTTATGAGGACCCGGTCCGGGATGCTGCCTTTTAAGCAAGTGGCTGCAAATTTAAGAAAATGTATTTATTTTTATTTTTATTTTTTTTATCAAAAATGTGCTGTTCAACAAGAGTTACACCGTCTTAGCTTAAAACACACAATCCAGCTTTTATTCTGAAATGTTTTTTCAATGCAGTGGTTACGCCAGTGTTCGGGGACAGGGACCATTTACGTGCACTGAAGTGAAAAAAAAATGTAAATGAAAGTTAAACGTGCACCTTGAAAGAAATTGCAGTGAGAAGTAAGACTGCCCTCTTTGAAACCATCACTGAAAACATCTTCCTGTTATGATTTTTTTTTACCTTTGATAGCAGTTTTCCACATTCACTAACATTTTGCTGGTTTTGTACGCCGTTTAACATCTGTCACTCACATAAAAAGCTGCCAATGCCTGTAAAACTGATAGAGTGTGAAGTGCTGAATGTTCATGTTTTTAAAGTGTGCTCCTTCAGGAAAGAGAAACACACTGTGTGTGTTGCTCAGATAAAACAGAGCTGGGACTCGGGTTCAACACAGTACTTACGTCACTAAGTAGCGTTGGGCCTAATGAGTCGGAGCCAGCCGAGACGTTTAGAGGATAACTTCCTCTATTTGCGCAGGTTCATTTTACACATTTGTGTAATGAGATGGGAGCTGATGCGTGTGTGTCTGAATGTGTGTTTGAGGCCATGAGTTATGTCAGGCATTCGAGCATTTTGTGAGTACAACGAGGCGTTATGTTACATCCCCGCGACGGGAGCGTACCGACTTAACACGTGCCCGGTGTGTCTTTACACCTCGCTGCAATTTCTCATATCAACGCAAACCGTCCGAAGTCAAGTTTTGTTATAGATGATAAACTAGTTTCACCTGATATATATTTGCTAGACTGTTTCTGCCTTGTTTCCATTTGAACATGCAGTCAGGCATCATGCGTTGTGTGTGATTTGGCTCAGCTGTTCCAGCAGTTGTGTAGAAATGATGCAAAGTGTAGGTGGCGATTTTTAGCACGTTTAAAACAGAAACATCCATTGAAGGTATTTGGAGCTGCTGGTCAGTCTATGTACCTTCCTGTAAAGTAAATATGTTGTATTAATTCTGGGACAACACACTTCTTATGAACTGCCCCATGAACTGATTTCATTATATGCAAGCAATTCAATGTTGCAGATTTTTTTATGCAAATTGAGGATAAAAGTAACTTAAATTTATAAATTCAGTACACTTTGTATTTTTTTTAAAGTAGCATCAACTGTTTTGTCCCTGAGTGAGCAATGCAAATAAAACTGATGCTGCAGAATTTTGATTTACTTTAAAATGTGCAACAACTAACTAGCAAAAAAAAAATATTTTGTTTTGTCAATCGAATGGAGAAACCTGTTGTGCTGCATAAAACTTTTGAAATATATCTTTGTGCAGCAGCTTGTCCAAAGGTGAAAGTTGACAGAATTCATATTTTCTATTTATGACTTTTATTTTGTCTTATTAAACTAACTAAGGCCATAAGAAATTAAAATTTATTAAAAAAAAAAAAAACACTTTAAAGTTCCATTTTACCAAAAAATATTTTGTTATTCATTTCATTTACATCTTTTTTGAATTTTATCTGTGAATAATTCTACTTAATGCACTTGGATTGTTGCTGTTTTCATCAACAAAGGCAGCAACAGCAGGCTGTACACACTGGGTGGTTGATGTTAACATGTTACCTTTCAAAGATTGAGGAATTCAGCCAAAAGTTGCACTGTAAACAAACAAGTTATTTAAAACATTCTTCAAGATGTTTTTCAGAAGCGAAAAGCAAAAAAAAAAAAAACCTTGATTTTGAGGTTAAATATGGGAAACTGACTGAATCAGTGCTGAATTTTGTATGAAACGCGACGGATCGGGTCAAGTGTGATGAGAGGTCTGAGATAAGTGCTTACAGTAAGTGAATGGTTACTAAAAAGAGGGCACGCGTTCAGCTGCAAGCACGCCGTTGGCTCCAAAGGACATCAGCTCATCTGTTTCTGCATGATGTGAAGTGTGTGCGTTGGCTGCCCCAGAAAAAGGCCAGAGGTCGGGATGACAGCAGAGGGATGCCTTGAAAGGAGAAGTGAGTGCTGTGTTTGCACTTACCGGCTTGAAAGTTTGGAATATGATGAATGAGTTGTAATGTAGACCGAGGAGCCTACATACTCTGCAATAAATTCAAAAATACAAGCGACTGAACATGAGTCTGTGTGTTTGAATCGCTTTAATGTCTTCTTATGGGTGACAGAAGCACGACTCGCCACTGTTTCTGGAAGGTGTGTGCTTTTCACTGACGAAAAACAAAAACAACGATGGACTGAAAACATTTTCTGCATTATAGACAAACTGCATCTGGAAATAATAATTGAATATAAAAACAAATAAGAAGAAAAAGGAAGATTTTTTTCATGATATTCACATATTTGTTCTTTAAAGATTTTACAGATCATCATTATCAACACTGTAAATTACTGTATGTAAGACAAGATGCTACTATTCATCTTGTGGCTCCTGCAGCTGCCCAAAAACATTCACCTGAAGGTGTGTGCAGTGACAAATTGATATCCGTCTACATCGATCTACAATTCAAAATTCTTTATATATATAAGTGCAATGAAGAAATATTTGCATATGAAAGTATCTTTCAATTGTCCAAATACTACAGGCTGATCGAATTTTGAGTGATTTTTGCTCGTAAACCATCCAGTTAAGGAGAAGAAAAAGACTTTCTTTGACACGCCCTCACTAAAACTCACCAATACGATAATCAGAAAAAAAGACAGCAATCGAACAGATTTATGCCAACAGAAGTGCACATTTGGCATTTGTAAGCGTGCAAGATTAGCTTTCTGGTGACACTGAAACATCACCCGGCGAGGCTTAAGTTTAACCTGACAGTTTGCCGCGCTGTTTACTTGGTTGCCATGGACGCAGCGAGACTGGCAGACACTGGTTTGCCCACAGCTGTTCTCGGCGGTTCCTAAAGAATCTCCATTAAGGCCCAGTTGTTGTGTTTGAATGCCAGGAGCGGCTCTGATGTCACAGCTGCGACACAGGAAGACACAAGATTTATGGCCTCACCTGGATCAACAAGTGTGTGTGTATGTGTGTGTTGCATTTAAACAGCAAAACAGTAACGTGTGTGTGTGTGTGTCTCGTAGTGGAAAAACTGAAGTTTACAGGGCTCATTTATTGCATTTTAATTTCAAAGCCAACATCTTTTTTAACTCGGAAACAAAAAGTTCAGAGTTGTTTACCACCCATTTTTAGAAAAAAAAAAAAAAAAAAACACAGCCATATACAAAAGCTTACATTCAAGTGTTGATGGATTGATTTTAAATTATCAGTTTAAAAGTACAAGGAAAGTACAAGGTAATAATGAACGCACACACTTTATTTTTTTTTTTTCATTTTTGTAAGAGCAAAAACAGCTGAATTACTAAAAAAACAGAATTAACTTGGATTAGTTTCTGGACACACACGTCATTTGAAGTTGTTCTTCTTTTAAAGACACGTGAAATGCTGAAGTAAATCCCTGTGTCCATCCCCCAATGACTGTTTGCACTTCTGCAACGTTTGTGCACAATTTCCTTTAATGATGAAGCGGAGAATTCAGATCTTTTCAGGAGAAAAATGTGAATTCAGAGTATATTTCCAGTGTGGATATTTACATGTAAATGTACCAGGGAAAATTTACAGTGGTCCCACAAAGTATGACACATAGAGGAAAAAAAACAACATCTTGAATGTGCCCATCATAAATACATTTAAAAAGACAATGCAAGGATCCCTGATTTAAAGCAAAAAGTTGAGGAAGTGAAATGACTTAAATACTCTCAGGAATGTAAACATTGCATGTGTCGTTCAGAAAAAAACAAAAAAAGAAAACTAGAAATCTTCCACCACATGTTTTTGGGGGCCTTTCAGTGGTTGAGTATTGCAGACCTGCTTCTGCGCAGGTGAGGAGTTGGTATCTGTCCCTGGTTGCAGTGACCCCTCTAGGGTAGTTTGCCGTGTTTTCTCTACCAGCTGGAGTCGAAAACCCTTTTGCACATGTTTGAGTTCTCCTGATGGAGCGGGAACTCGGAGCCGGGGATCAGGAACTTTCTACCCTTACGAGACACGACGCTCTTTCCCGACGACAGGCTCTCGTATTTGGTCAGACGTTCACTGAAAGAAGAGAGAAACAGGTGAAAGTGAGATTTTGCTCAAGCTGAATTAGACCACAGTTTGATTTTATGAGACGAGTTTAAATAATACCTGACAGGGAAGGTGGTTTTGTCCATCTGCATGCACACTAGGAAGGGGTATTCGGAGAACTGGACGGTGGTGATGAAATCCAGGGACGACTCTGTTTCGAAGCTGACCTCCAAGCCTGCTTTCAAAAAGTCCATGTCCACGGTAACGTTACCGCTCACCACTAAAGCTCCCCTGAGAACACACACACACGCACGAAGCACCAGTTTGAGTCTCAAAGCTCAGCAGAAGCATGAAATTCAGGTGAATGAAAGCATCAATTGTTAAAAAAAAAGAAAAAAAAAAAAAGAAAGAAAATCCGTTGGGGATCCTTCACAACATCAGCCTCTTCCAGTCACGGTCCATTATGACTTGGGCATAAGTAAATGCGTGCTTGTATTACTCCACTGGGAGACATTTGCCGTGTGGAGGAAGTCAAACAAGAGACACTTGCTGGTGAAATTGTCCTGGGGGTGTCAGAGTTCAAACGCATCCAGTAGCATGAAATCCCAGAGTCACAGCGACCCGCAGCAGCTGGCAGCTGCTGGATGTGGCAGCTCGCGCTGCTTCTGCTAACTCACCAGTCCAGAGTGAAAAAGTCCCCACAGCTGTGCTCTGCTAGCTGGTTCCACCACACTGCTGTAAACCCAGTACTTCATGGGATGTTTTTAAATTTAATGGCTGCCTCTGAGGACATTTAGTGACTAAGACTGAGGCCGACAGGGAATAATGTGTTTTGCCTTGAACTGAGAGCTTCTCTGTTCCTGATTTGTTGCACTCTATTCCTGAACTGACCATTCAGTTTGTTGGAAATTCATCTTGAGTTCTTGCAGCCTTGGTGTGTTTTCTCTGTTTTCTTTAACCAGGTGAGATCCTACTGCGTAAACTGCCTGGCTGGATTTCAATGCTACGACTGCATCTGTAGCTTCAAGTTTGAAAATGTTGTCCAGGAAAAAAGGAGCATTTAATATGATAGGAAAATTATTCTCCCTGATTAGTTACTTCTGAGTTTCCAAAATCCTCTTTAATGTGAGGCACTGGTTCCTGTGTGTAAAATATGCACAAGAAATCTTAAGAAACTACACAATTTCTTCGATTTCTCAGACTCATCCTCTGTCAGGCCTTGTGGACAAAAACTGAGGTTGTCAGTGTTAATCACGTTAATTGCAATTAATTGTATGGTGCAGTGAAAGGAAAAATCTTTTTAATTGCAATTAATGGCAGAATTCTCTCTTTTTTTTCCATTTTACTTTCATTGTTTTGGACATGGGTTTTTTCACTCCTGTGCAGTTCACTTGAATTATATATATTAGATTCTTCATATGCCACTTAAAATTGTTACAAATACATGTATGGCTGTCCATGTTCTATCACCAGATCACTTATTTCAGATTAGTGTGATTGTTTTGCTAATGGTGCAATTACTTATTTTTGAAGTAGCATAAGAGTGTGACCTGATATATTGAACTGATCTTCCCTCTAAGCCTTGGTTTCATGACCACACTGCTGTAGCATTTTGTTGAAGATGTATTTCTGAAGTAGACAAGTGGGTCTACATGGCACTTTTTACTCATTTGAATATGCGTTGATGCGGAGCGGTTCGTCCAGCGTCTCCGAAGCGAAGTAAAGCCGAGACGCCGGCAAGTGGAGCTCATCAGAGTGTAACAACTTCCCTTAAGTTTCAAATCAAAAGTGAGTGCCAGCCAGCCGGTGCAGCGCTGCCCATGCAGACATGCCTTGGCAGAGATGCCAGTGTGGTTTGTTCTGCTGCTATAGATAGACCGCCTGTCTATTATCAGAGTGGACGAGGTACAACTATGCTGATCCATTCACCTGCCTCTGCCATTCCCCCCGCACACAAATAATCCTCAAGTTGTGACCCCCGATGGAGGTCTTGAGACTGGAGGATCATTTAAAAAAACAGAAATCCAACGGCTTTCACACCTGCTGCAGCCAGACTGTTTCTCACATTTCTGGGCATTAATGCTGGATCACTGTGTTGTAACTTTTCATCATGTAACGTCACCGATGCAGAAACTGCCCCGCTGAGGGCCACTAATGACTTGGAATTTAGGTACAACACTTGTGATTTTACATTTTTGGACATTTATTCAGGAAAGGAAGCCATATTGAGACGAAGTAAGATACTGTTCGAGAAGGGAATTAAACACTGAATAAGACTATTATTAAGAGGATTATTCTAACTGTTCATAGACACCGTCATCGCCTGTATGTATCTGTAGCAACATATTAGTTAGAATGAAGTCTACTACTTTATATTTTTCCATATTTATCATTGCTTTCTGCACTTCTGGTCCAGTGCGATGTTGCATTTGCTGCTTTATGTATTTGACACATGCAGTGGGAAATATAGCTTATTTAAATCTGAGGTGTTATATGTGTTACAGAGGGTGGGAAAGTAATTATCCAGATGGGCCACATGGGGATATTAAGACTCCTGGTGCAGGTCAAACAGCTCAATATGACTCAATGAAAAGTAGCTTGTTTTCAAAAATATTTATTCCTATTGTGCTTCAGTCTTGATTTTCTGTATGTTTTGTCTTTTAATGTCAACTTAGGATAGAATCCTTTGGCACTATGCTCTATCCATCTAAATTAGTTCTACTGGTCAAGGTTCCTGCAACCATCAAATTTGCAAATATATATATATATATATATATATATATAAAAAAAAAACCAGACACTTTCAACATCAAATAAAAGCTGTTATTTTGCAAGTATGACGTACACTATCTTTGATTTGACTCTTAAAATGTTTTAACCTTCAGCAGGCCGGTCAGGGACAACCAAAATCCAGGTTAAATAAAACATCTTACATTGTACTTTATTCTATATTTTTAACAATGTTTCACATCTATTAGACAGTGCTGCACTTACTTCATTAAATCATACGCACTTGTCACATTAAATGGCTTAACGTTATTGCTTCAGATATGAGAAAATGATATTTGGACTGAACTCAAACTGCATTTCAATGTTAAAAATCTGTGACATTACTCTTTAAACCCCATTTCATCACCGGATGCCGACAGCAAACCGACACCGGAGTGATGATGTGCTCTCTTTTCAGCCGCTACTGTTGACCATCAACTGCAGGATTTTAAAATAGAGCGCCAGACGGGTCTGATGTCACCTCCACACAAACAGACAAATGAGAAAGGTGTGAGGCACAATGCTGGACCCGGTCCAGACGGCCGCTGGAACAAATGAATCAGACGACGCTTATAGACCCTCTAAAGTTCATGTCAACCCAACATCAGCAGTGATCTATTTGTAATGGAGAAACATGGCTGAATTATGTAAATTTTCACAGTGATTGTTTTTACTGAGGGCTTTCTGTGCACTGGGAGTGTGTTGCATCACACTTTACCTAGAGTACTCTGCACACTACCACAGATAATTTACCATGTTCCGTGACTGTACTTAACCTGTGACCCACATACGCCCCGCATAACATGATGTAAAGAGACGCCCTGACTGATATTCATGAAACAAACCTGTTGTTGACGCTGGTCTTGGACTCCCTGTACCACAAACTGATCTCCATTCCTCCCGAAATGTCGATGGCAAGTCCTCCCTGAAACTCGACGCTCGCCCTCAGACCAGACTGCAGCTGGATCACCTGCACAGGATCAGCAGACACAAAATAACAATGATTTTTATCACACAAAAAAATATACTTCTTTCAAAATAGAGAATGCATCAAAGGGATATCACTCCTAACATATCCTAAAGACCATTTCTTTAAAAGTATCTAGAGTGTAAGTACTTAAAAATACGAGATCCTTGTATCAGCTTCACACTTTTAGACAGTGCTGACATTCACCCTATTCTGGTCAACAAATAAAGGCATTGAATGTGATCACTGACTATCTGTGTGTGTGTGTGTGCACGCTCACTGTTTGCATGTCTGACCAAATACAGAGCGCACGTGGCAGCCATCATGACTCACATGACGTCTTCTGATCTGACTACTACGTTGTAAATGTTTTATGATTATTTTCAAATGATCGGTGTGGTGTAGAGGGAGCTGCTGTCAGAGATAAAAATGTTCATTCTTATGTGTTTGTCCCTTATTACTGCAAAAAACAAACCCGTTTTTAATAAATAGTCTTAATGGAACAACAACCAGGCTCACCACTTCTTATCTATTAAATACGCATTTGTGTTTGTTGAAGCTGTTTTTATAATCTATGCTGTTTTCCTGAAGTAACCCTGAACTATTAAACTGTGTTTTAAAGAAAATAAATGGTTATAGGCCCAAGAACTCGAATGGATGGTGAAGGGAATGCTGAGTAGTATCATGTCTGGACGAACTGCTGGTGTGTCTGCGTACCTCGGAGTGATCAGACAGCAGGATGAGGCCCTTCACCACATTCATGGGCTCTCCAGTCATGGAGAACATTTTGGACATAAGATCACTGTAACCCTTGAAGAAGGTGACAGGTCGCAGCTGGACGTCAAACAGCAGCGCTGACATGCCAGCAAAGGACTCCAGGTCTTCCTCTCCTTCATCGGGCGTGGCTGCGATGAGGGACTCCAGTCCCTGGGCCTCGATTGCCACCTGAAATCCCACAGGACAATCCACATTCAGTTTTCGTTTCACGACAGCTACAGGGAAGCTTATGTAACTTTACAAATAGTCGTTAATGTCCTGTTTACCTGGAGTCCGTGGAGCACTGATCCTTTACTGGCACCATAAATATTCATGTTGCTTCTTCTCAGGATCCCAGAGCCTGAGTACAGGATGTCCAGACTGTATGTGGACGTCATGTCAGCCGATTCTGGACAGAGAATACAGAGAGGCATGAAATCACTGGCATGAAATACAAATTACATTTATATTAATAACCCGATTGCTCTGAATATTATGGATTTTTTTTTTTGTACTTACGTGCCATAAATCCTGAAAATGCAGATGAAGACCCAACTTTTGCAAAACGGTCATAGTTGTGGGAAATCATGTCTTTCATAGCTTGCTGCATTACTTTGCTGGAAAAAGTAAATCACACGAGGTTTAAATATACTTGATCAACCTAAAGATTGGAGACTTGACTGCACTGTCTGGCGTTTCCACGTTGACGCACCTGGCGGGCGTATTGAAGCGAATGATATCCTGGATCTTGGACAGCATGTACTTGTTCATCTCGTGGGGCAGGTGTCCGATGGACAGCAGCAGGTTCTTCACCTCCATGTAGGAGGGGTTGCTGCTGAGGATGACGTCGGCCGCAGCAGCTCTCACGTTCTTCTCATAGATTCGCAGATTCTGGTGGTAAACCCTGTTCACTGTCCGTTTCACCTGAAAACATCAGCGATGCTTTATGTCAGTCGACCCGCTTCGACATTTAGGTAACTATCAGGAAACAGGAAGTCCGTGCCGGCGTGTCTCACCTCGCTGGTCATGAGGCCGACGTCGTATCTCTGCAGGGCAGTGAGGGCGATGGTGCTGTAAGCTCCCACCTCCGACTCTGCATATTTGGTGAAAATGGGAATGGCCTCGGGGAGAAGAGAGTTCTTCAGAGCCAGGAGGTACATCTGAACCTCCGACTCCACTTTTGTGCTGTCGGGACCCTCGAGAATCATCTTCTTCACCTGCACCACGGTCTGAGGCAGGAACACACAGCAGGAGGGGGTTTTTATTTCAAACCATCTCCATACACAATTTCTTACTTTTATAAGCACTGTTCATTATTTAACTACAGCAGGTTGTTTATATCCACAGGAAGCAAATAAAGATTTTGCACTTTGTTACTTTTCTCTGTTGTTTGAATGTAAGTAATACAAAACATTAGTACCTTTTCCACTTCCATCTCACATCATTGTCCTGGAAACTCACCGGTAAGTCGCACTCTCCTTTCAGACACAGTTTATGTACCAGAGCCCCCATAATGATCACCACGGATTCCTTGATGTCAGTGCTGCCGATCTTTCCTTTATAAATATCCTGAAATCAAAACACCTTTCATCAGTGAGTCAAAAGGTCAATGCTGAAAGAGAATGCAGAGCGCAAAGTCGTTTTCTTTAAAACTGATTCAACAATGACGTGGCACTCAAAAAGCAAAAAGACACTCAAACTCATTTAAACTCCATTTGAAGGTGCAGGAACTCTGTACTCACCAGCAGAGCCTGAAGCACTCGCTCACTGGGATGAGAGGCAAAGCCACACGCATAGAGAAATCTCTCCTGCAGGACCAAACCTTTGGCATCGGTGAAGTTAAGAAACTGAAGCATGGCATCCAGAGACGCAGGCGTCTGGGAGGAAGTCACAGCATCCACCACCTGAGGTCTGAAACCAGCAGAAGCAGGTCAAACACCTCAAGATTACACAATAAAAAATTCAACAAATCATCAATAGGTCAATGTAAAAAAAAAAAAAAAAAGAAGAAAGTCTGATCTTATTTACAGAGATGTCTTGCTTGCACTCTTCAACACTTTGAGGATCTCATCCTTGGACGCCTTCCTAATGCTCTGGATGAGCGCCAGGAAGCTGCGAGGAGCCGTCGCCTTGGATAGGCTCGTTGGCTCCAGCTGCTTCTGCTCCGCCTGCCAATGTTCAAAAAGCTAAGAGGGAGAACAGGGGAGAAAAGATTAGACGGCAGATCATCTTCGGTCGGTAATTACTGTACAGAAATACACAGGATCTGTTTACGAATGCCGTGCTATCGAGAGTTGAGCTTTAATAAGGACTTGTACAACTCAACTTGGAAGGAGGTCATAAAGCATTTGAAGAGCAACGTGCATGATGTAATAATTTGTAAGAGTTCATATAAGGTACGGCGTGCTGGAAAGAGTCTGCCATGAAATGCACGGTAAAAAAATACATATGACAGAGAATTGTGATTTGATACATCAGGTTATACTGTGATACTGATTCAAGATTCAAAATATTTATTGTACCCTTAGGTAAATTCAGTTTACAGTGAGTGAGTCTTCCCATTTTATACCACACACCTAAAAACAACACAAGACAAGACAAAGAGACGACAGTGCTACAGCTGTGGGACCATACTGCAACTTTTCCAGTAACCTACATTATGAAACTCATAATATAAATTTCCACCTGACAAAGAATAACTTACATTGTGTTTAAGGCAAACTGTAAAATGCTAAACGTAAACAATAATGTGCAAAAACAGCTGCCGATGAATTATCATGTATGAAATGCATGCATGAGTAGCAGGTACTCACTGATGGACAGCCTTTGCACTCGGATTTGACCTTCTCAGCTGCGATACCAACAGCTGCCAGTTTGGCATCAATTGATTTGACAACCGCGGAGACGTCTTTCCCCGCAGCCTCCGCCGGCCCGGACTCTTTCCCCAACAACGTGAGGGTTTGCCTGAAAGGAGAAGACGAGCGCACAGGTTTAAGACGTGCCACCATGACGTATGAAGCAACCAGTCGAATGCGAGTTTGGGTTTTCACCTGGACACGACTTTAGCAGCTGTGGAGCTCCGAGTGTTAACGGCCACCGAGTGTGACTCTTCAGCCACGGCCGAGCGGATGAAACCATCGTCGAGCGTGAACACCGTAACGGAGCTGGACTCCCTGCTCACACCCAGGACCTGGGGATCGATTCGCACGTAAACGTGGAAGCCACTAACAAGCATTCATGAGTTTTTGGATTTACCTTGCTGTGTGTGGTGAATCCAGGCTCTGCCGTCTGACATGTCTCCAGGATTTTGGTTCTGGTTACTTGACCTTTTACTGCTTTGTATTCCACCGTGCACCTTCCAGACACATCGTTCTGCGCAAAGCCAAGTTTGTGTTCGGTTAGCGCACAGCAGTAGTTCAATCCCTAAGTCAACCTGTTCATGTGCTGAAGAGTCCAAGGGCAATAAAACCTTCTTCATCACAGTGGTGTCTGAGTGTGTGTGTTGAGAGGTAGCTGTGACTGATCACACACTCTGAGATCACAACATTTAACGTACCTCTATAACCTTTCCAGTGTTGAGCTGCAGCTGCAGCAGGCTGGCCAGGCCTCTCTTCAGATTCTTAATGGTTGCCGGTTCGGCCCAGTAGGAATAAATCGCTTTCGTCTACGAAGGAATTGGGGAAAACAAAACATGTTCAAGCTCTTTTTTTTTTTTTTTTGCTGTAAAAGTGTTTCTCAAGGTTTTGAGGGACAGATAAAGCAGCAATTGACAAAACAACCTTTGGAGCAGCAGGTCAAACAGGTTATCAAGGCGTCAGTTTGGCCTGCATGAACATGTGTGTATCGTCATGACATCAGGACTATTTAAGATGGACGCAGAAATAAATGTTATTCTATTAAGTGCAGGTCAAAAACAAACCTAGACTTCTTTGGCATTAGCGCATTAAATTTCCCAAAGTGTAAATCCCCCGCAGATATACTGTAACCGAGTGTGACTGAGACTACATATTTATATTCTGAATGGTTTTTATGGTATATCGTTTAATAGAAACACAACCAATGTAAATAAAAGCTTCCCTGAATTAAAAAAAAAAAAAAAAAAGCTGAGAAAGAAACCCGCCACGTCTGTTTTAAAATTACCTCAACTTATCGACTGACATACATGGTAAGCTGAAATATACTGCAGTCTGAGCTGAGGCGCGGTATCAGATGGACTTTATAGTAAATTGACTTCATTACATTCTCCGTTTACACGCTGAGCTGCATGAATAGTCCTTGACTGACATGTCAAACTGTTTCACTCTTATCATGTTTTATTTGCTTTTGGGTCATAATAACTGATGGATCCAAAGTTCAAATGTCAGCTTGGTCTGGACCGGTCCTGCGAAATATACCATCGCACCAGAAGCAGCTCGGCTCCACGGCGGCTCCGTGTCTCAGTCGGGAGTCTGGAAAGTGGTCTATTACATCACCCCACAGTGTCTCCAATACAGTATGTAAGTTATTTGTGGCACCCAACCACAATATCAGATAGGACCACCGTAAATAGACTGTCCACTGCGAGTCTGTGTATTTTTCCTGCCACGGCCTGCCATCGGTATAAATAATCCAACAACAACAGAGAAGGCACTATCCCGCTTGTGACTCTCCAAAATCTGAACATGAACATGATATGAACTTAAGCTCAAACGTTTATCAATGTGAGCTCTAATCAGTGGCTTTTACCAGCTAGTCGATAGTGCAGCAATCGCAGGTAGTTTTTAAATTACACCGTATTATTTAGAGGAAGCCATGTGATTGATCTATATCTACTTTGTTGTGTTGTAAAACATAAAGTATAAAAAAACCCTCTGAACTCTGACCGCACGCCACGCTGGCAATGAGAAATAAAAGGGCTGCTTTCTTAAAGACAATCCCTCTCAAGGTTGCAAACAGGGTAGTTAATGTCCAATTAAGGGCAATAAGAAATGCAATAAGCAAATAAACATGATTGTATATGATATAATGTATAAGGAGCGATGACAAAATAAGTCATTACTAGTTGTGAAAAACTGAATGGACCTGGATGTGTGCAGGGGTTATTTTCTAAACAAAGGTGTAAGAAATGTCATTTATTGTCAACTGGAAAAGTTTTTAAGTTCAGTTTTTAACCACCTGGCAAATGCACTTATCTACTTTAAAGGATTCCCAAATAATCGATGATCCACCTATAAAGTCACATGTCAAAACTTTCCCTTGGGCGCTTGTGAGCAATTTAATCACAAACGCCGAGCAATGTTTATAAATGAGACTTTGAGTGCAAGCTGTATACTACTGCAGAAACACCAAACTGTCAGAGCAGCCTTAATGAGGCAAGCAGTTTATCTACATTAATCTCATCCATTCATTCATTCATTGCCCCACAGAACGTGCTGACCTTTGTACTCTCACACATCTCGCTGGTATTTCCCCTGCCAGCATCACCACTCCGGCACATTCACAGTAACCTCAATGACCTTTTCGCTCAAGAAAATAAATGCAACACCAGAAGTAAAACTTGCGAACGCTACATGAATGGAATGAGTTATGCAGCATAACGCCGTGAACTGGTTTTAATTGATGGAGAAAAATGTATTTTTCTTTCCCCTGTAATTCATAAAACTTCTTTAATTCAAAATAAAGAAGAGGAGAATGAAGAGACGTGCTCAGGTCCTACCTTTCCACTTTTCAGATGCAGGAAGAAAGGTTTAGTCAGGGCATCCAGGTTGTTTTTCCCCAAAATGCTTTCTGTTGTGGCTCCATGCAGGACATTCTTCTTCTCCGGTCTGTCAGACACGGGCTCAATCCTCACGTTTGAAACCTGTTGAAGAGAGATCCGTTAGCCTCAGGAACTGCAACTTGTAATAAAAGTCCTTTAAGTCTCCTCATGAATGTAATATGTGGAAATCTGTATTTTCTCACATACCGCCAGCTGAATCAGCTGGTCGTCCTTGTTGCCCGGATCTCTCCAGACCAGGTTGGCGTGGACGTCGCTGGAGATCCTGTAGCCAGCACTGCCCTCTTTTGACCCGCTGGGTTTGTCCAGCAGGACCTCGGTGGTGTAGCTGAATTTGTACAGCTGGTTGTTGTTCAGTCGGGGTCCGGCAGCAGCACCTGAAGAAACACAGGAGACGCAGCTGGTGATCAAACCACAGAGCGACCGGGATTGAGTGTCCGGCTTTTGATGCTTTGACTTTCTTTACGGCATGATCAAGTGAAAGATCACAGATTCTGTCTTTTGCCGCTCTCAGACGAGGATGGGAGAAACTCAGGTGAAGTGATTCAATCAGAGGCTGTCTACCTGGGCGTGTTTCAGCTGAGAGAAGATCCTAATCTCTCCTCTGCTCCAGTACGGAGAGGCTGGCTGTGAGATATGACATTAGGCCACGAGGGAGGACGTACTGACGTGTCAGTATCTGATTTCATCACTGCTCACTCTGTAGTGCAACACTCATCTTCACAGATAAAATAAGAAATCAGCTTTGATCGCTGTCTATGAAAACCTAGACATTTAACAAAATTAAAAACACAAGCACAGACTGAGAACATTTTTCCAGTGATATATTGGTTGAACTTCTTATCAGTGCTGTAACCAAAGCAGTCCTTTATGAAGCCACTCTACAATGGTAATGGATGTTTTTAGCTGTTTTCTGGGTTGCATTCATTCTGGAAACTCTAAAGAACTGCACGTTTTTCTCAAACAGTGACACAGCGCTGAAAGATTATCCTCTGAATCTAGATCTTGTCGTCCAAACTGAAACTTCAGGACAATAAAATGTGGATTTTTTGTGTCACTCTGGAAGTATCAGTCTTCCTCTCTCCCAGGTAAAGGAATCCATCCTCCATTAAGCAACAGAAAGTGTGAGAACAGTTCAGAAGGAGGAGTGAACTCACCTTTAGCAGAGGCTGACCCCGAGCAGGCGGCGCAGAGAAGGAGCACAACGACAGGCAACATTATGAGTCCTCCGTCTGCGTCCAGAGGAACCAAACCGGGTTCTGGGGGGTCAAGAGGCTCCGATGGGCCACCGAAGAAAGGCAAAGCAAGCTCGGGCTTCTCCTGTTATGTTTTATCATCGGGGGAGGGCAGACTCCAAACTCCACGCTCAAGTACTAAGTACGAGATAACCTGCAAATCATTAACCTCCGAGGCAGAAGCGCTCAGGAAGCGCTCGTATTGATAGATGGAGCCACGGTGGCTCCGTTTTAAGGACGCTGTTGCGCGTCTGCGCACTAATTTCTGATTGATTTATCAGGGAAACGAGATTATCTGATGGATTCAGTTCAGGTGAGTGAGGAACAGCCCCTGCCTGTGCTGTTTCGCCGCTTTTCATTACACTGCACAACAGTTTCAAAATAAAGGCATGATTTTAAAGTGAAAAAAAGAAGAGGGAAAACAGCGTTTCTACTTACCGAGAGGGTGAAGAGAGAAGTCCTCATGCTGGAAACCTTTCACCTCGTTTTTCTCTGGTCATAAACAGTCGACACTTTGTGGCATGGCTGAGAGGAAATGAGCAGTCTGTGAGGGAGAACCAGTTTCTCTCACTTTGCAACATTTCAGTGAGCCTTTTGGAAGATCTCAACTGTGGAGTCTGACTCACGTTTAAAAAGATGTCTTCACGACGCACTCAGTGTACCGGTATGTATCAAACATGAAGCTCGCAGGCCAAAAACTGGCCGCCCGGAGGCCAAATCTGGTCCACTGACGTTGCAAAATGTAAAAATGACAAGAAACTAATAAAAAATAAATCTCCTGTCTATTTACAAGATAATTGTAATTCTTGTGTGGATGAGCAGCCAAAACACAAGGGAGGTTTTCTCATTTCATTTGAAAATATTGTGCAAAATGATCTGAAACTCAGAACTACACAACCAATCACAGCAACAGGCTGCTGTGTACTCTATTCAGCAACACTTGCAACACCCAGTGGGTGTCAGTGTTTGTCTGCAAACCGTTTTCTCTCTTTCAGTTTGAGGCAGCTGCTGTGGAATGCAGCTGAAGATCACAACGTCGCCGATTGTAGCTCATTTTTCCTCTGTGAGGTAACGTTATGTAATCTTCCTTCAGTTCCGACATCAACTCCTTTTCTGATCATTCTCATCGTGTACAGAAGAAAAGCGTCACGAACAATTCAGAATCAGCTCTGTTGATACGTGGTATGGTAATAATTGACTATAGCAGTCAGCTGTGTCTTAGATAAAGTAACAAGAGCAATTTCTACATCAAAATCTATTGGAAACAAACAAACAGAACAGCTGTCAGTGCTGATCTTTGGATAATAAAAGGATACAGTTAGGTGCAAAGAGATGAATGAGATAGCCAAATCCCAGATGGAAACAGGAAATAAAACTCTTTAAAGTGATTAAAACTAATAGAATTTTTACCAATTCTACCAGTGATTCATAATATCAACTTGCTTTTTCACAGACATATATCAAATACACAAAAGTTAATGTGAACCATTTGCATTCTTGGATTGTGTGTGTATATGATGAAAGGAAGTTTGTGTTTGAGAAGAGTTGATTGGATCAGTGATAACAACCAGGCTGTTGTTCCACTCTGTGTCAGAGAAACAGCAGAAGTAACACCAAGGTATTTGGCTCAAATACAAACACTTGGTTTCATCAGAGTTGAGTTTCTAAACCGAAAATGTTCCTGTTATGTTGAAATACAGGTTACAGGATTTTGACATTCTGTGAACCAAATCAACAGCTGAACACACCCCAACACAGACAATAATGAACTGAAATGCTATAAAAATATCACCTGAGCATCACCGGACTTTGTTCATAAACTTCTCCACACACAAACATGTACAAAGAACCACATTTATTCAGATATATATTTACATCTTGTCACAATTCCTTATTTTTTTTCCTTCTTTTTTGTACAAGAATCAGGATCACACATGAAACAAAAGTGAAGTAATAATCAATAAAATGCAGATAGAAATCACAGATATGGCACTGAGTGGTAAGAGAAAAGTGTGATCAGTAAACACAGACAATCACATGAAGCTATTGGTGGGAAAGAGGGAAAATTTACGGTGAAAAGATGTCACAAGCAAAAAGTCTGGACATGTGAGGATACTGAAATCTAAGCTGCAGAATTTGTGAATCCTGCTTTCACCTTTACAGGGAATGACTGTTTGTACACTGCAGTAAATCAGCCGCTTCGTCCTGACGTCTACGGCAGCATTAAAAAAAATAATGCTGGTGACTCTAACTTCAAGAGACGTGCGCGTTAAAGCAGTCATTTCTCTCATCGGTGAAGTGACACCGATCAGGACCAGCATGCCGTTCACCTTGACTCCTGAAAACAGTGCGTCTTCCCATTTTCCAGAGAAAGTCAAAACAGAAAATAAACATCAGTAAAAGATTTCAGGCCGATTTAGTTAAAAAAAAAAAAAGTCATTAAAAAGACAAAAGGAAAACTAGCGAATGAACACTAACAAACAGTAAAATAATGTGCTGAAATATTTTCTGCCAAGCTGATTTTTTTTTTTTTTTTGGACAAAGAATCTGACTGCTGTGTGAAGCACCATGAAGTTATGGCTGCAGGTATTTTGTGGAAAGTGCGCCCTCTAGCGGCTTCTGCTTGACTACAATAACAGTCTGTCATGACCAAAGCTGCATGGCTGCAAATCAGCTTCATCGCTCCTTCATGAAGATTAAAGTGCTTAAGGCGGAGTTTTGATTTGACGCCGCATCTTTAGGGTTTCTTCTTTCAGTGAGGTTCAACTAGTTGTTCCTTCCCCCATGTCACTGCAAGACTCTTCAAAAAAAGAACGTTTACAAATCCCACTGTACCACATCCATCACGTCTCTTTAGGATACCACATGTCACTACAGTCCAGCGTAACTCTGCTGACAAACTGGGGTTTAAATGATCATCTCACAGAAGTAAATAAACCTGTAGCTTTAAGTAGATTTCGTTAAACATTCAACAAAGTGCTAACTTGCCAATCCACTCTAAACTAAGTGACTATTTTACAAATATTTTAAAATACTTAAAGTTAATGAAATACATTTAGAAGAGCCGATGTCTTATCAGTAGACAAGAGGCATGCAGTGCATTTTCAGAATCACCTTTTTTCTTTTTTGTTTGTACACAACCCTTGCATGCAGCTGTTTAAAACTGCAGCTGTGAGACATATAAAACCAAGGCCCTTATTCTAAATGAAGCAGCACCTCAGAGAAAAAGTCACTCTGTGCACAATAATGAATGTTCCCCTCTTCGCCGCGCTGGTACTGCCACTACACCTCATTTCAGAGCGTGCGCTTCATTTACAATAACTCTAAAAATAATTCTAAATTTACAATTTACATCCAGATAAGTCTTTGTGGACACATGAGCTGATTAATTTATTTCCCTTCATCACTTGCGTCCAAATTGCAGAGTCCTGTGGAAATAAGAAAAAAACAAAAACCCATTTGAGTATAAATACAGCCCACGAGGGAGGAGGTGAGTCGATACCCATAATGCAGCAGTAATGATGAAATCAATTCAAGCTTACTTTGTACATCCTTCTTGCCTTTGAAAACCCCAGGGAGGGATTAGGTAAACAAACTGCAGAAAAACAGAGGGAGGAACATTCATGAGATGATGCAAGTCAAAACGTTACATGAACCAGAAATAACAGGACTTGAAAGTCGTGTGTAAAAGACACACAGCAAGGTTATTTTGAATCTTTATACGTCCCTGCATATGGAGGGGTTTAAACTCACAATCTGTTTGTGAATTTCCCTGCAGGAATGAATAAAGTGTCTGTTTACCCTGATGTCTGAAAGTTGTTGGTTTGAAAGTTTGAAGTATTTTGTGGATGAAATGTCACATGTTGCACTACATTTGACTGAGATGAGTTCCAGTGACTCATCTGAATACAAGGGGAAATGACAACGGATGAATTACATATAAAGTTCAGATTAACCATTTTCTGTAATTCTACGCTGGAGTTTAGTCAGCTAAAATGTGGCTTTTCAGAATGAATAACAGCCGGCGTTATAGAAGAGCAAAATGGCCAATTGAGTAATTTCTGCAGTTTTTAACAGGGATGTTTAAACTAACCCTTCTGGTCTGGCTTTAAAGCTCACACTACATCTGCAGGAATCAAGAAACTCATGCTGATCTCTTGCTGGGAGCATTGCTGCCACCTCTTGTTGAGCTGTAGGTTTCACTGTTTTCTTTTATTTTTTGTATATAACAGTGTGACTCCAGTTCATGTGATTTTTATTATTAAAGAAAAAAAAAGTTTTTTGCAAAATGTTCTTGCAGCTTATCTAGAAGCTTCTTTCGCATGTCTGCATTGTCTGTGTCTGACATTCAGCCATCAAGCTTCATTCAAGGCGCTTTCAGTTAGAAGAAGTTCTGTTTGCATGGGGAAAATCATCTTTCTCTAAAGCTGCAGTCTGGCTTCAGGTCTGGACTCACTGCTGGGCAGAGTAAAATAGTATTCCACTTTAAAAAGTGTTTATCTAGATCATTCCTTTGCGCCGTTAGATATGAGCTTTGGCTCATTTTCCAGCTCAAACACTCAAAACTTTCCAGTCCTGTAAAATTTGTCTTTAGTTCTCATCATTACATTCAATGAGAGGCTGCAGGAGGTAGTTTTTCATGTCAGTGCACAGAATTTATGGTGACTTTTAAATGCATCAGCTGCTGAGCAAAGAGAAAAATGTGCTTATAAGAAGGAACTGATACACACCAACTTTCTCTTACAGCCTCGATGTCGCTCACGAGATTCTGAGCTAAACAGATGCCAAAAATCTGAAAAAAGAGTGTGTGGAGGGGGAGGGGAGGACATAAACATTAGTCGACATTAACAGATACAGTTGCAAGGTAAAGAACAACGGATGACAGAAGCCCACCTGCAATAATGCAATCCCGATAAAGATGCCCGCCACCACTGTCAGATTGTCCTGAAGCCACTTCTCAAACTGCGGCACGCAGCCTTTGATATAGATGAAAGACCGCTGCTCGGGGTCCTGACAAGACAAGAAATCAGCGCCGCGCTTTAATAATGAATCATGGATCACTTCGTTTGTCTCACATTTTCGTAGAGAAAACATGCTGGACGGGACTTTCTAGACTGGAGTTATTTTTATTGGCGGCACATGATTCCTCCTGTGATCTTGTGGTCTTCTCAATATCTCAGTGAAATCCCTTTGATCTAAAGTTACTCGGCTGTTAACACACACACACACACACACACACACACACACGGGTCACTGTTTTCCTGCTCTGATTCGAGTTGAAGCTCCTTTTCCTCTGACTCACATGTGGAGCGTCATGAAAAGCGACTGAGCCTTTTCCTTACATTACGCTACCGTGGAGAAAGGCCAAGGCTAATGACAGAGGGGGGAGGGGGTCTAATTCCCACCGCATTTCTGCGGCATGAGTAATACCACACGGCCCAGAGGGCCGATGGAGAGCCAGCTGCCGCATTTTGAGGAGGAATATTCTGAAAGAGGAGTACTGTGTCCAGGGTGGAGTACCTGGTGATCTCATTCAGCCAAACGAACCCCAGAACAGTTCAGCTCATACTCTGAATGGATTCTGTTTTTTTATATGTATATGGCTCAGAGGCTTAGTGTAAAAGTAGAGTTTCTGCTTGAAGCTCACCGACTTGGCTCGAATGTCGTATCCACACTGAGTGTTGATGACGTCCTCCTGTGAAGACAAAATGGTTTGAGTGTTGGAAACAACTGTTTGTTGATGGACTGTCGATATGTAAAGTGTGTATCCCTGCTTGAACAAATAATCAGCTGGGTTCAGTTGTAGCACCGTATGAGCAGAAACAACAACAAAACAGAAACAACTGAGAAAATATTCACAAAAATAGTTATTTTTCATAGAAAATGTCAACAGTTTGTGTGTTTTTTTGCTTGCTTCAGGCCTTTAAAACTTTAAGTCTAATTTTGAAGCAGCTGCCGGGAGCGTTCTCAGTTTGATCTGTGTGTGTTGGACACCAGCATTTCCAATGAACCCCGCCCTCATAGCACAGGAACACAGTGTCAGAGGTGAGAACAGAAACTTGGACTTGAGTCAATGTTTCAAACAAAAAAACAACCTTGACCCAGACTACAGTGAGCATTAGATTTCATTCTAGTAAAACTTTTGAATCCGTCTAAGAAAAAGAGGGGATCAGATCTTTCACAGTCACAATGAGGTATGAAAATTACATTACCAGGGACCAACTGGTAGCTCGTGTAAAACACAGATGACCACAGCTGAGAACGTGTTGCAAAGATAACTTTCTGAATATTATGTTTCTGCGCTGAAATGAAATTATCCTGGCCAGCTTGTGTACAGCAGCTCATTACAGTTCCTCAGAGACCTGGAGGAGTTCCACAGCAACAAACTACTGCACTAGGTCTAAAAACGACAGTTCTCACTTTATTCTGGAAAATATGTAGTAGTGAGTTTCCATTCAAGGATCTCTGTCCTTTGAGAATGACAAGCAAAGCATGTGTGTGTTTCCTGTTAAAGCTAAAGAGCTTCTTTTTCCCATGATTACTTTGGCAAAATCATGACTTTTTTTTTCCAGTCACATGTCTATAAATAAGTCACACAGTTGAAACGCGCTGAAATGGCTAAATTATGAAGAATGCATACATCACTCCAGGCCTTTACAGATGAAATTCAGACTTTGTTGTACATGTTATTGAAGCTGAAAGTCACAAACCAGCAGAAAAAGGCTAAAAGCATCCGATTGAGTCGATAACAAACTCCAGACCTAATTTTAGACTAAATTTAATAAGATATACTTAAACATGATCCGATATGAGCACAAAAACCTGTGTTTCTTTTTGATGCGATTAATGTTAAAAGTCTTCCTTCACACTGGATCAAGCCAGTGTGAGTCAAGCTGGACGCCCTGCCGGGAGCTGCGCGTCGCTTGGTAAGAAATCGCTGTTATTAAAGTGAAATGAGTGTGATTTGCTGCCACTGCAGCACTCTGAGCAGCACGAGTCAAGTTACAGTATATTTCTGCCAAAAAAAAAAAAAACAGCTGAGACAAGATCTCCTCCCATCCGCTGTCAAACTCTGCTCTGCTGGCGGAGTCAGACAGGACTAGACTCTGAGGCCCGAGCTTCCTGTTGGAGGCCCGCCATGACGGCTGATAGCGTCAGCCAGCCTTCTGGAGGACAGAGATAACCCAGCTATCTGTCACAGAGACGGCCTTCAGAAACAGTCACAACAGGACGGATTCGTAAGCGAGCCGCTCAGTTTAAATTCAACCTCTAAGACACTGAAACTCTCAATTATACCGGCTCGCCTCGCTTTGCCACAGTGGAAATCGAGTGGCGGCGAGACAGAGAGACGTACCGCGGGATCTTTGGTGCAGCAAGAGAAGGGAACGCCGCATTTCTCCCGACTTGGGTTGGAATCAGTGCAGTTGAAGTAGGCGTTCAAATTCCAGTCGTCAGCGCCGAAAGCTCCGCAGCACTCCCACTGCGAGGTCAAAAACACACAGAAACCCTCACAGACACAGGTCAGCAACGGACCGGAGAAACGAGCAGTGAGGATTTACACGACACGGGAGCTAAATCAGAATGGCAGATGGAAAAAGAAAAAGGTTCTCACATAAACTTGTGTGAAGTCGATGAGGTTCTGCAAGTCGATGTCGTCTCTGTAGGCTCGGATGTTGTTGTTAATGAAAAAGTTGAGCTGGTCCTTTATCCAGTCTTTGAAGACAAATGCCAAGACTCCTGCAGTCAGCTCCAGGAAGAAGATTATCCCCAGGAAAACGGAGAACTAAAACACACACACAACACTGAATTTAACAAACATTAATTTTAAAGCAGGAAAGATGGAAAAGTGGATGATGAGCGTACAAATTTAAGCAGGAAAGAGTTTTCTCGCAGCGCTCCGATGCATCCGGCGAATCCGAGGATGAACATCACGCCGCCCACCACGAGGAAGAGCCAGACGGGGTCGAAGCCCCCCAGATCAGTGATGTATGAGATGTTAGTGAGGACGCCCTGCAGAAAACACCACAGCAAGTCAGAGGACTGAGAAAGACCAAATGTCAGACTCAAGGCCGCCAATAAAAGCTCTTGAGAGTTTTTCTCAAGGTCAATGTGTCGGCATTACTTAAAATCTTTAATGATCATGTGAAGCACTGAATGAACTAGGCTGTTTAACATCGGCTCTTCTAACTGGAAACTTAATGTGTATTTTATGTGTTGCTATTCTTGAGAAGCAAAAATTTGTATTTTGCTGAATGCTAGCTGGTTAGCTTTGTTTAGCTATTGTTTAGGTGTTTAGAGATGTATGTTCTCTTTACTCTGAAATAATTCAGACGATCTTTAGTGAAAGCCAAAGCACTCCTGGCGTTTTTCGGTAGAAAGTGAATGAATCTGAACTGCATCTGATCCATTCAGTCCTTTGTTGAGGCGGGCGTCCCACAGGAAAGCATGGCATTCCTTTCTGATTCAGTAAAGCCAGCGCCACCACCAACAAATGGCTCCCAGACACAAACGCTGAATGTAAAATATCTGGATTATTCACAGATGCTCACGTGGATCAGTGTAACTTCTCATCATGAAAACATTTGAATCCCACCTTTTCACTCCAAGCCCACAGCCCGATGCCGAGGAACGCCACGCCGAGGAACTGACAGGAGAAGAAGAAGAAGACAGAGACAAGAGGGGAGGATCAGTGAGCTGTGCAGTGCAGCCTGTGGTCGTCACAGAGAGAGATTTTCCTGGCAGCGGCCCACTACTAAACATCTCCCATGTCAGTCTGCAGATCCACCACACTGAGAAACATCTTCCAAACATCCTGAACTCGTTACGACTCAAAAACCACTTGCATTTCAAGAATACAGGTCGAAGAATTTAAAAGAGAAAATCAGCTGCTCATTGAAATCACATTTAGATGAGTCTATATTACAGTGGAAGATCTTAGCATGATTAGATCACATCAGCAAACAAAGCACTTTGGACCTGTTCCGCAAATCACTCGCATGGACTCATTCAGATGTGATTAATTGGTGGTCGATTTGCAATTTATAATCAGACTTTTCATACAGCGATCATTTGCAGACCTCACTAATCAGAACGGTGGGCCGCAGGGGGGCATCGTGGTTAGCAGTCTCGCCTCACAGTGAGGAGATTTGGACTTTATTACCTTCAAGGGGCGGCAAGCAATAAAAACAAACAAAAAAGTAATTAACACAACAACCACTCAAGTTAACGGCCTAGCTATAAATCAGGTTGTAAGTAATAGACCAATGTCAGCAATTAAACAGACCTTTTAAACCCTGGTTATTCTGCATCGCAGCAGATTTCAGCTCCACACAGGATGAACTCCCTCCAAACTAAGATATGTCCGACAGGATAAAGGGCTGGTTCTGAACTGAGCACGTTGGATTTAGGGCAAGGGCAAAAGGAGCAGATGTTTTTGACAGAATTAATTGGCTCTGATGATATACTGTATGCGAGGTGAAGGGTTGGAGGTCACCGGCTGCATGGCTGGCTGAGCGCCTCTGCGGGGCCTGACAGATGGCCCTCCTCTTCATCACTCTGAGACCCGTGACGGCTCTCGGGCACAATGGCTCCACTCACGCCTCTGAAGTGTGAGGTGATATAACTGCGAGACAGAATCAGATCAGCCTTCAAAATAGTGTTTTTTCTTTTCTATTGGGAAAGTGGCTGTCTCCTTTTCACTGTCATGCAGGAGTCAATCAGGCATTTTCTCAGAGGACATTTCAAGATGTAAAGAAAGTTACAGACCTAAATGATATGAGGGAAGTGATTCTGCTGAACAGTCCTCGCTCACTGTGTCAATGGAACCACTACAAAGAATGTTTTGAATGCTAGTGACATCTCAGCTTTCACAACACGTCGCTAAATCAAATTTAAAAACAAAAAGGAGATAAATAAAGAGGACAAAGCATCAGACAGATCACAGCTACCCATTCAATAAAGTAATTGTGGGCAGTGTTTCATATCCGAGAGCTTTTTACTGGATTAGAGAAAACTGACATTCCCATCTGCACATTTTATCCATTAATCTTTATCAAAGCAAAACAGTAAATTTGTTTTCAACCATCTGAGAGCTCAAATGATCACATGGCTGTGTTTCTTTTTCAGCTATGCTCAATTACATGTTTTTAAAAAGGGACACAATTTCACAGAGAAAACTAATGAAGACAAGGCTGCAGTCATCACTGGGGTTTTGTCTTTGAGTTTCTCTACCTGAATGTCTCAAACAACAAACAACTTTCTGCTGACAGCACTGTGTGGATCATGTGAAAACTGGTTCATTCATCAAATATTGCTGAACCATAGCAGCTACTTCACATACAGAAAAATGTTAATCTTTCATGTCGCAATAAAAAGGACTGAGTCAGCTAAGGATTGATGAATTCAGCAAAACAATAACCATTAACTCAATGGTAAAGATTACAGCTGGCCTGTGCCTGTGAGCAGTATGGAGAGAGACAGCAGCTGTACAATGCTTCAAAATACAACCAATCCGAATGAACTCCCTCCTCCACGATTGTTTACTTACATGTGTTTTTTCTGTGTTTAAGAACAGGAGCAAAAACACAACTTAGACAAACAAAAAGCTAACATTTTGCAGTCTGTAAGAAAAACATCCACACTGTTTTCATGTAGAAAAAATATCTCACAAATTGCCAGTCACGGAGATCTCTCAGCATATGATTCAAAATAAACAAACCTAATTGCAGAAAAAGCAGTCCCAGAGGCAGGGATAACAGTATGCTATAGATATGTTCATTTATGTTATGTTGAATATCTAAAATAATCTATCCACTTTTGGTAATTGACAACTTGCAAACACAGCCAATGGTACATGCAGCGTGTTTAAAGTGAAGGAAAATGCACCAAATATTATTACTAAAGTACATCCCTGTTTGCATTTGTTACAATACTGCATATATTATTGCTTAAATGTGAATCTGTGGGCGGTGGCAATTGAAGCAGATGGCAAGGTTAGAATTAGACTCCAGTGAGAATACAGTGACAACATCCTACAGGTACAGGTACTTCAACCTACTGGGCTGAGACAAAGCCCACTGCAGAGCTCACTGCTGTGACTGCACACAAACAAAGTTGCGATGCGCAGATTGAACAGCAGCAACAAAAACAAGAATCACAGTGATGAAACGATGCTCCTTCCAGCAGGAGGGGAGGTGTTCGTCTCTGTGTTTTCAGGGAGGATGACAGCTTCCATGTTAAGTTTCCCGAACCTGAGAGAGGCTCCAGTGAAACGAGCTGAGATGAAAGGTGGCTTGATGTTGATCAACAACAGAGAGAGAGAGAGAGAGAGAGAGAGAGAGAGAGACCGGCAGCAGCCGTGAGGAAAGCCCTCCATCATCAGGGATCCACACAAAAACAAAAGGAGGCAGCAAGTGCGCGCCCCGCGCGCGCACACAGACACACACACACTGCAGAAACGAACCCACCGAATCTTCTAAAAAAAACAAAAAAAGAAAGAAAGAAAGACTCAGCCCTGACAGTATGCCCCAAACCACGGCAGGTGTATGAGAGATGGGGGCACCAGGCCCAGACTCACCCAGAAGATGATATTAAATCCGAAGATGAAATATTTGATGCAGCAGCTCACTTCGTGAGCCTTGAAATGCTTTCCGGACATCATTTGGATGGATTTAGTGATCAAACGCCGTCCCCAGAGAGAAAAAAAATGAAAACTATCACATCTACAGCTCTGTTGTGGAAACACCCTTTCCTTTTTTTTTTTAAGGTTCGACCACCGCGCCGTCAATTGTTTGCGCGTCCAATTATAAACACCATCCTGTGTTTGTGTCTGCGTGCGGGCGGAATGCGCAGACGAAGCCGTAGAGGAGCGCTCAGTCCCCCCGTTTCCCTCCGTGGACACCGGGCTGTGTGAGACACGGAGCTCCAGAGGTGTAACGGAGAAATAAATCCTCAGGAGCCAGCCACATTAACGCTGATGGTCGTCTATCTGACCCGTAATCCAGACATGGCTGTTAGTGAGTGACGCTGTGGGGGACCAATCCGCGTCTTCTGTCATCTGAGAGGGCGGGACTTCCGGTAGCGGACGCAACAGACGCAACACACAAACTACCTTATAACTGTGATTTAATAAAAATAATACTGATAATAATAATAATCCTAACTGTCCTGAAATATGAGGTATTTAAACTAGGGGCTTTAAGAATTGCAATTTTGAATATTTATTTGTTATTTTATAAATGTGGTATTAAGATTTCGTGCAGAATATTTACACATCAAACATGCATTTTATTTGCAACAGATTAAAAATGAATTACTCTGTCTGGGGATTAAAAAACATTGCGATCGTTGTGGGATTGGTTGAAAAAAAATGAACCCCCCCCCCCCCCCCCCCCACATCTTTATAAATAACCAAATATTCTTAAATTTTGTGTTTTGATTTTCATGATTTCTGAGCTAATATTATTAAGAGTGAAATTTAGAAAAGGTAAGGACTATGGGAAAGATACCTTTTGTTGGTTTGTTTTTCTGTTATTTCTGATATTGACATAACTAGATTCCAGTAATGGGTCCCCATATCATTTACTCTCTTCTGTCCAACAACGGAAGTATGGGAATTTCACTATTGATGTGTTTCGTTTTTGTCAGGTGGGTGTAGCTTTTCTCAACTTTTACTCACTTTTTTGTTAATAATATTCCTCCAAGTCAGGGCAACTCAAATATATCACTGCTTTGTGGACGTAACACCACAGTTATACCACTAGATGGTGCACTGAACTCCGTGTTGCAAGGTTTTGGCCACAAGCAGCCCCAAAGTTTTGTTTTGTTTTGTTTTGTTTTGTTTTGTTTTTCATTTGTCATTCTTACAGTGTCACATGAAGAACATTTAAAAACGGAATAAACTCATATCAGTTTCATTTAAAAAAAAAAAAATCACCATCTCTTGGTGTGGAAGCACCAACTCAGCATTACACTTCCCCTGTGTGGGTCTCCAAGTGGGGATGCCACCTGTGTGGACTCTGACAGATCCTGACAATGGTGTTTTGAACCCCACTAGAGTCACAACGCTTCATGCAAATGAAATGTTTTAACAGAAAGTCGGGTTTTTGTGCCAAGTGCCAACATTGAGACGTTCACTGATATCAGTGAAAACATGTGTTTTGTTGTGACGTATAGTTTAAATGCAACCTTTTTGCTATCTCCGACTCCCATCACCAACCAGAGACTTGGGTTGTTTTTTTTTTTTAATCTTTCACTGTACTACATAGAAATAAACTGTGAAAATTTATTTTGTGCTTAACTTTTTGTCTGGAGTTATTTATTTAAGTAACAGGCAACATCACATGTGTCTCCATCACCAATAACAACAATAACAAAGTGCACAGTACAATAGAACTGCAATAACGTGGCGGTGCGTGGTATTTGATCAAGGCAATGGATTTAAACTGCAGCACTCAGTTCAGGCTGTAGCGGAGCCAGAGTGGGATCAAGGAGGCAGTCGCCCCAGGGCCCACAAAGTCATAGGGCCCCGTTTCATGTGATGTGTTCACATTTACTCGAAAATAAATTATTATAATAAAATGTGCAGTGTGTGCGAGAAGGTATACGCATCTGATTGTGGGCTCCAATTTGCCAATTCTTACATTACGACTGTCCATGAATGCATCAGAGCTGTAAGCCAGCGCTGATTGGCTGTGCGGCATGAACGAGTTTTTTCTTTTGCGCTTGATCTGAACTCTTTGGAGGGAAGTTAAACAGTATGCTAAACACTATGCTAGCCGCTAGCGGTACTACCCAAAACCTGACATCGGAGCCACTGGTGAGTCAGTGAAACCTTCAAAAATATTATCTTGATCAGAATGCTGTGGTCTATGGTGCATTCACACCGGACGCGTCGCGGGCGTCGTCGACGCTCGGGACGCCTCGAAGCTGACGCTTGTGACGCTTTAAACACGACGCTTGACACCGGGTGGTCACAAAGCTTGCGACGCTCGCGACGCTCTTGACGCACGTCAGTTAATTGGCGCGCTGGAGGCTGATTTCTGTTTCCAGCTATGGCGGATCGCATCAGGAGAGCGGCTTGGCTTTATTTGTTAAATAAAGCTAGACCGCGTCGTCGTCGGAAAAGTCGCTATTGGCTGGTCTGCTCCTCTCTGCTCTGACTGCAGCGGGGAGCGCTGCTGAGACTGACCGCTTGTGAGCGCTTTGGGACGGGGGAGGGGCTCACGCAGCACCCGCTGCTCATTGACGACAGCAGCGAGACGTCCTGTCACGTCTCCAGAGCACCAGAGAAGGTTGCTAGATTTGTCGCTAGTTGCTTTTGACAAAAAAACGTCGCCAAGAGGCTTTGGAAAGTCGCCAGATTTAGCGAGAAAGTCGTCAAGTTAGCAACACTGGCCGGCCCGCATCGGTGCTCGGATCACTCGTAGTGACGTAGCACCGGAGGGATCGTCTCTGATTGGTTGACGCTCAGCGGCAGCGCATCGAAAGTTCAGTTTTCCCAACTCTCAAAAAGCGACGCTCACGACGCTCCTGACGCCTGGGACGAGCGTCGTGGGCGTCGACGCTCGAAACGCTAGAAAAGCGACGCTCATGACGCTCCTGATGCGCCGCCCCGCCGCCCGCCGCTCCACGACGCTCGTCCACCATAGACTTTGCATAGAAAAGCACCGCTCACGACGCGTCCGGTGTGAATGCACCATACGTTTTCAGCACCATGGACAGCGATGCTCTGAGATTGACACCTGCCAGGCTGCATTTGTGTGTGTGTGTGTGTGTGTGTGTGTGTGTGTGTGTGCACACGTGCGTATGTGCATTTGTTCTTCAGAACAAGTTTGTGAACTGGTTTGTGACTTAATTCTGCTTTCTGAGGCATATCGGTTTGCTTGGTTCAATAAAAGTGAGCATTAGTTTGTTGTTTGATGGTAGGATGAGGGATTGTTTGAATGGTAAAATTACTATCATAAGGGCCCGTAGAGAATGCTCCGTCCCCTCTGTACTGAGACCCACGCTCTGCCTCTGAGTTCAGGTGAGTCCAATCAGTTGTTTAGAATTTAATTAATTTATTAGGCAGACAGCTTCCTGGTGCACCAACAAATGCAAAACAAATGGCATAGCATGCCTCTGAATGGAAGAGTAACAACATACATAGTGAGGCACAGGGCTGTGGGTATTGATTCCGTCTGAATCACAATGACCAATATTTTCCCCCAGCAGAGAAGATTATTCACCCTTTGATGAGCAGTTGTTAACAATGAAAAACCAAAAGGGAAAAATGATGAATACAGTGAAGGTGCATGATTTGTTACATAAATATTGGGTTCTATTCATCATCATTGTTTGGACCCTAAAAATGTGCTTTGGTAGGTCACTGCAACACTCCTGATCTTATCAATTTAGAAGAATGACTCACCAAAGATGCCTTGTTTGAATTTTTTTTTCTATTCTCACTATAGGGAAGAGTTTTTGAAAAGAATCCATCGAGTTATCTTCTACACAGCTTTATCCTGCTCAGGGTCACAGGGTGCTGGAGCCATGGGCGAGGGCAGGTTACACCCTGGACAGCTCACCAGTTCACTACAGGGCAAACGCAGAAAGACAACTGTGGGATTAAACCAGAGAACCCGGGGAAAACTGACACACACACAGGGAAGGCCCAGCTGAAATTTAAACCCACAACTTTCTTGCTGTGAGATGAGAGAGCTAACCACTGCTCCACCATGCAGCCCCAGTATAAATCATGTTAAACGTTAAACATTTCCCGTTTTCGTCAGATATTGGGCCATTCAAAACTTATAAAGTGGAAGAAAGTGCTGGAAACCCAAGTAATAAGGATCAAAAAGTAGTTGAATGTTTATTTTCCCAAAATATAGATAGAAAAAAATAGAAAGGCATTTCAGCAGTTCACACCTTACAGCAACCATCTTGTGTGTGTGTGTGTGTGTGTGGGGGGGGGGGGGGGGGGGGGGGGGGGGGGGGGGGGATTGGGGGGAGGTTCATGCTACTCAGTGTTAAACTCTGCAAAATTGTGAAAAATAGTTAAATATCCAATCTCATAACTGTATAGTGTAGACATTAAGCTATGGCTCTGTGTTAAATGATAGCCATTGCATCTGTTTATTGTTTATTTCAAATTTTATTATTTCATCCTGACTCTTTAGAATCAGACTTTTAAAAGCAAAAATGTCTAATTCCAAAAATATACCCTCTAGTTATAAGAAGATAAAAAATAATTCTCAACAGGACTGTGTCCCCCCCCCCCCCCCCCCCCCCCCCCCCCCCCCCGAGGTTTTCTTATTTTTAAAAGTATTTTTCCACAGTGGTTAAAATGCTAGTCGTTCATTATGGAATAAACAACTGAGTCACATTTATCCTTGTTTTACTTACTCCCATGCTACAACAGAACATTTTATCAAGTAGGTGTCTTTGTCCTTTTTACCTTAAGAAACCAGTAAATGTCACTCACAGTCAGAAAACTCAACTTAAATTCAGATTTTGAGTGGTTTCATTATGAGAAGATTCCATTGATTCTCATGTGAAGAAACATCGCCCCCTGCTGACGAAAACATGACATGAAAATAAAGACCAGCAGTCCCTTTGAGTATTGGCTTAGTTTATTGCATAAAATACTAATCTATTACAAATATTTGCTTACAAAAACAGGATATAATTTAGGAAAATAAATATTTCTGTGCAGCTTATCTGTATTGTCGATGCAGGCAGAGAAACACTGAGATTTATATACATGTACGTCAATAGAGAGATTTTACTCCTTTAGTTGTTCACACAATCACACCACATGCCGGGACAAATGTCTGGATGCAGAGGGCAGCATTTAACCAGCAGCTCTGTGATTCTGATGCTGGTTCACTTTTAACCTCATCAAAATTGTAATTTTCTCTGCATCAAAACAAATAACCCATTATCATTTATCGCTTGCATAACTGAATTTGTAGCACAACGCAAATATTCTCAGAATTTGTTCACATTCTAAATTCGTTCCAGATGATACATTAAAAAAAAAACTGTTTTGGCAATACAAAAGGTAGAAACAATGAATTAAAATCATCAACCCATTATTTTTGGCTGCATTTCACTTACAAAAATAGAAACTGTTTTCCATTTCAATAATGTAAAAAAAAAAAAAAAATCAGAATCATAATTTCAGTAAAATGGCATTCTAGTTTGTAAAGCAAGGTTCATTTCTCTGATTTTGATCCTTCATGAGTGCAAAGTTAATTTAGCAGTATGAGTTCCCAGAAGCCTTTGCAGGAGAACAAGAATTTAACAGCTTGAGGCAGTTTTCAAAGAAAGAAGAAAAACAAAAACATGTCCAACAAGGGTTTCGCAAGAACCTGTTTTTTTTCTGATTTGTGTTTTGCCTTGTAATGCAGAGAAGTTTTCCCTTTCACCCTCCACATAACACATTCATCATCCTTTTTTGTCCTGTTAGTTCAATTTTTTTTCTTCAAATTTTGGTTTATGGATGAAACCATAGAGGGAAAAAGGCATTGCTTTGACTTCCAGGTCCACCGCACATTTGGAAATTCAGTGCTTTGAACTAAACTAACAGATCCCTTTGTTACTTTATTTCACTAATAAACAGTTTCTTCCTCTGCAGCTACAAAGCACACACGTCACAAACTGACAGAGTGACTCTTCATTATTCCTTTCAATTACGGTATTTACTTGCTCTTTTTAAGGCTTTTGCAGCATTTCGTTATATTTAGGAAGGTGAGAAACTCTCAAACATAAATACCTCAAAGAGAAGTTAAATTGACGAATCGAGATAAAACATAAAATTAGGACCTTTTAGTATTAGAAGCTGAACATGAGCAAGTTAAATTTAGAGTGAATAAGTGTTATGTTTTAACACGTTACATGCACTTAGTCAAAGGTTATCCGTCCATCATTTCACATTCTTTGCAATTCCTTCAGTTAGTGGGAATGTCAGAGGGTACCGAGTCGATAAATATTAGAAGAATTAGATTCTTTTACCTAAAGAAAATAACTGTTAAACATTGTTAGTTAAGAAAATCTGTACAGGAATATAACAGACACCGTTCTCATGAACTAATCCCATGAACAATCACAGTAGCATGCTGAAAGTACAACACAGAAAGAAGTCCGACAGTTTCCATCTCAAAGCCTGTGGTGGCAGAGGGCAGGCTGGTCAGCCTAAGGCTCGGTGTGAATCGTCTTCTCGTGACGCTTGGGTAAAGACGTTCTAAACGCCGGGTTCAGTCGGGCTGGCTAAGCGATATGGAGCTCTAATGCATTATGCATTAATCACAGTTTATGAATCCAGTGCTTTATTGTGGTTCCCAAATGACCAGAGAGCATCTATGAGATGCCGTATTTATGTATATAAAGGCAACACAACACTTCAAAATGAGGTTTTCTGAAATACCACTGACTGTACAAAATATTTTCCCTCAAAAAGGTGCAATATGCAATACTGATCGATTCAAATATTCGGGAATGAGAAGCTGTGATGATTTCATTCCATTGATACCTTTGCTCTCTGATTGCAGGCATGGCTTCCATGCCACCTGTCTAGTGTTGTGCATCAGGCGCCTAGTCTCAACTCAAAAAACAGCCGATTTATTAGTAAACTTGTAACAACTACTATAAGAAAAAAAGAAGAAGAAAATATCTGGATTGAGCACAAACAGGCATCTAGAGTGACTCATTAATGCCACCTATTGCACAAAAGAGACGTTACTTAAATTCTGAAAAATGCACCTTTGAAGACGTCTCAAATGCGTATTGCTAATACTCTGACTCCGAGGAGATCACATGATCCTTCATCAAAAGCCTGAGATATGTTGGAAACACTGAAGGTTTCTTGGCTTTGATACTGTGGTATTTAAAGATTAATCCTGTATCACAAACACAAAAAAAAAAAAATTAAATAAAAGTAAAACACAATTTGTTCGATGACATAGTTGCATAAACACTGTTCTGTAACAAATACCAGATCTGGGCCTGAGCAAGGGAAAAGGAAAATCCGTGTGGTCAGTCTTCATGTGCAACACAGAGATCCTCCAGTCGCCAGGGCACCGCGGACGTGGGGCCGCCACATGCTGGTGTGAGCTGACGGAGCGCGGGGCTCCGGCGCCGCTAAGTCACCTTGATGGTCGACTTTTTCACGCAGAGTAAAGAGACGTACGGCACTCCGATGAAGGCCCACTTCTCGCTGGGCCAGAACATGATGACGGGGCCTCGCTCCGGGGCCTCAGTCGCCACGTCGAAGTAGGCGAAGCAGACGCAGCCCAGGTAGGAGGCCAAGCAGATGAGGATGTGCCTGTGAGAGCCAAAGACAGTTTGTGAAGGATTCTTATCAATTCTTTCAACGTTTTAGGAGAAAATAAGTCTAAAATCCAAACTGGGCCTTCCGGCAGACCGTATATTTGGCACCCCTGGCATAAACAGTCGTTAAATCATGAGACCACGGGGATTTCGGAGTAGACTTTGAGCTCACCAGGCGCAGTGGAGGTAGGGAAAGTTGACAGATGACCACATTTCACAGAATATCCTGTCGCTGATCCAGCAGAGCAGAGCCAGCGCCCACCAGATCCCTGAGATCAGGCCCAGCTTGAACACACGGGGGTTTTCACACCTGCGACCACAAAGTTCGGTAAACTGAGTCAACATGGAGTGAGAATACACAAATACACACACACACACACACACACACACACACACACACACACACACACACACTATAATAATCCCTTCTCTATTGTATTTTTTCCCCCAAGTATTTATGAGGTGAAAGAGAAAAATAAACCACGGCTCCGTTGGTCAATGGGAATAAAACGCTCTCTAAGAAACTCTTTCCTGAAGAGAGCGAGCCAACCCTCCCAGAGGAGCTGCATTCCACTCAGCGCAGGATTTCTGCCACCATCCACCACGTTCTGGTGACCGCTAGTAGTGAGTTTTTTCCACTAAGTTTCACCATCAGGAATGTCCACTGGAGCTATAAATACGAGCGTAACCATCTCCCAGCGACACCGCTGACCTCCACGCTAATCCAGAGTGCCACTGACGAACTATTCTTAGTCCTGTCCTTCACAGACATACCGGTCGCAGCTGAGGAACTGAGCGCTTAGACAAAGGCGGCGACAGGGAGAGCCTGAGCGGGACGGCCGCAGCTCCCATGATGCATTAGTGTTGGCATCGGCATTTCTCCTTTCAGTATAACGAAAGGATAACTGATGAGCTGAACTACCTCTATCTTACATAACTGATCCAGAAAGGGGAGGTGGAAAGAAAAAAAAAAAAAAAAACAATCCTGTGTCACTGCAACTCGGCCACAGGAAGTATAAGAATAGGCGGCCACCGCTGCGTCTTCCCAGAGGGAAGCAGACTATTAAACTGTCATCAGTGCCGCGTTCTGCTCGGAGAGTTACAATCGATTATATCCGCATGGATGAGAATCCTCGGCAGGCATCAGGTACGACGGCGGGACTCGGTATCCATCCCTACATCCGACCGTCCGCATGGGGAGGGCGATACGAGATTGAGACGTTCAGTAACTGTTCGACTGTTGAAAGCAGAGACAGGCGAAGGACGGGCCGCCCCTTCTATCTGGGGTGGAGATGGTCTACAGTTTAGGAAGAAACTCCTCATTGATTTCAACACATGCGTCCTGAAGTTCAGAAACTTCCGGTTTATGATTGTATGGTATGGAAAACATGCATTCATCAGCCTTCATTATGTAATAAATAGATGTTTAGAACAGTTTTCAGTGCAGTGTTGTATTCCTTATCCGATGCTCAGTCGGAGAACAGATCACAGCTGAAAGATTGAAGATATTTTAACCAAATTCTATTGAATCACTGTGATGTTGTGTCTCAGTGACGACTGGTAGGATTGTTGGAGTCATGATACTTCTTGGAATACGTGAACAAGCTGTGGCTGCTTTGTTGTTTTTGTTCCACTGGAAGTTAGCAGAACGTGGGGTCAACAACTGTACTGTTTGAAGAAAAAAAGTGAGCAAACAATCAGAAAATAGTGAGTCCATCAGTCCCCCACTGAGCAGAAAGAAAAACAAACTACGGCAGCAGATGACTGGCAGCAACGGGCAGCAAAGTCAAGAATCGCCAACAGGTTGAACAATGGATGACTAAAGGTTTTGAAAGGTGGTGAGAAACGGCTGTGGGAAAAGGAAACAACAGAACATGCGCCCACACTGCGGTGACCGAGGAAAGCACTGGACACACACACACACACCAAAGGTCACCAAAGGCTTGTTGTGTGTTTCAGGAACATTCTTGCCACACTGTAATTAACCCCAGAGCAGACGACATGCCATCAGATAGCACAGAGTACAAAAGGTCAAATGTGAAACGTTAATGTACTTTACACTACAGACACACTCTCCACACTATCCCACTGATTCTGTCAACAATCTGAACACACCGACAGACGCAGATAAACCCTGCTGACAGAGAGACAAACACACACACACACACTCACTCACACCTACAGGCCAAACACAATTCTGACCAGAGAGCCACTGCTTCTGCTGAACGTGAAAGGTGTGGATAGTGTGTGTGTTTGTGTGTGTTGCAGAAGCCCTTCAGGCGTTCCCTTGCAAATTTTCTACACTCCGTTGTTTTAGTCCTACAAAACTTTAAAGAGGGCTGCGTTTGATCTGCTAACTTCTTAAATGACGTTCTCCATCTCTGTCCAGCCGTGATTCTCCTGGGACAAACTACAGCAGGACTATAAATAACAGTGTGGTTTCTTTTTTTAATCTACTGTATTCAGATTTGTACTTTATATGAGTTAGGCATTGGATTTCTGGATGGAGGGATGAAAAATGACACAAAATTCATGGATTTCTAAAGTATCTGCGAGAACGCGTGCCAGTGGGAAATGCTCCGTAGCTTGTATTTACAGGCAACAATCAAACAGCCGTCCATCATCACTGTGAATAAGACGAGCCGTACTGTGAGTCACTGAGAGGAGAGCAGGGGAAGAGGGCGGCTGAGTCACACAGCGACTCAACAAACACACCAACAACATCTGAGGCCGGGAGAAGGTTCTCAGCGCGGTTAGTGCACAGGAGTTTGTGAATGAGGATGTAGTAAATATCCTGTCCTTTGTATGACATGCACCGATTTGTAGATGCTTGTTTTTAAATGAATTTGCAGCTGTCTTACATTTCTTAAGTCCCCCAAAAACTTCCTGCGTTTCTAAGGCATGGAGAGAAATGTTGTAAAGCGATTTTTATTGTGATAAATTCATTTGTTAGTATGCATATCTCGCAGGACAGTGTGTGTTCTGGTAGAAATGCCTTTTATCAGATGAGTGTTATTAGATTATTATCAGATGTGACAAGACGCATGCTAGTCCATAAATGTTTCATATTTAAGCTATGTTATGTAGGACAGCAGCAGTGAGTACGGTATGGGATGTACAGACAGCAAGCAGAAATCAAGACACAAATGAACGCCACTAATAAAAATGTTAAGTTTTAATTGTGGTAATGCATATGTTTGATCCTGCTCAGTTTTTCACTTTGCAATGAATTTGACTGAATAGAAAAGGGATTATTTTTTGCATGCGGCATTGTGTTTTTGGAAAACAAAGAAAAAAACAAATATCCTCCCTCCTTTTCTTCTAACCTTTTGAGCTCAGTGATGAGCAGCGCCGTGCAGGGGATGCCCAGGGTCATGAGTGACAGCGAGTTGACGACGGGTTTAACGAAGGCCAGGCCAGTGGTGATCCCTGACAAGATGCCGATGACCACTTTGAACCTCGACCTGCAAAAACAAGCCACGTCAGCAGGATTCGCTGCAAAATTTCTACTCGTGAAACACTGAAACAATCCTTGCACGATTCACGTGAGAAGCGCTCGGCTGCAGATAAGCAAAGGCTGTGGAAAATATCAGGCGGCAGGCTGAAGTGCCCGAGCGGCCGCGACAGGTCTGTGACAATGGAAAGAGAAGTGAAGCCATGTGATGCAGTTTTTACTGGCGTCAGCGATCGCAGACAGGCCTATTATTAAACCGGAGTAGTGGCAGTGAACACATCATGTGACATGTCAGAGTCTGAGACAGAGCTTCACTGATGAACACAAAATACAGCATAAACACAAGGATCCGACGTGGCTCATTGTTTGACATAATTAAACCCCCCCCCCCCCCCCCCCCCCCCCCCCAATCCCAAAAAAGGAGTTTTTGTTTTTTTTTATGATGAAGAACGGGCCGTACCGATCCCTCCGGAACATCCTGGGTAGGTATCTCTTTGGAAACCACATGGCAATGGCGCACATGAGCACCCACAGAATGGCCAGCTCGTCCAGCATCTGGCCCAGAAAGCTGAGGGTGGCGTGAAAATACGTCGATCCAATACCTGAAACAGAGAAGAAGACCCAGAGCAACTCCGTTATACCATAGACATGTTTAGAATGTGTTACATTAAAGATTAAAAAAAAATGTCTTGATACTCTACAATTTTCCTCTCAGATATATATTTATCATCCTCCCACACTGAAATCCTCTCATTCCAACACCATCAGAAATGCTCTCATTTACATTCAACAGAGCCAAATAAATGCAGTAAAACCATCAGATGCATGATATTCTGTACTAACCTTCCACTGTTTCACACAATCACAAGCTAAAAAGAGTCACCAGTGCAAAAAGCGCTGAACGGTGTCGAGTCCCGTGAAGCGATGCAACATCTGGTGGAACTAGAAAGTCCTTTCAATATGAGAGGACGTCATGCACAACAAGAATCACTTTTTGGGCTTACTTGCAGGTTGAAATGATTCTTAAATGAAAAGAAATACAGACAATATTTGCAAAGTTTTACAAAAGGAAACTTTTCATGACTTTAATTTTATGCCATTTTGGCTGCAAATGTTGAGAGTTACGATGCAGCATTCTGAATATTGAACTGGAGAATCAACAGTTGGAAAGCCGCGTTCCTCTGCGTTTCGCAGTAATGCGGGGGCTTGGGTCAGTCGGTGCCTCCTTGTTATCACTGCCCAACAGACCTCACAATATCAGAGTAATCTGTTGTCATAACAGGCGTTGTGGGAGATTCCAACATTTCAACAGACTTTCTATGCTAAAGCTCAAAAAAAAGCTCCCAGTCAGAGGTTACTGATCACTGGCAACCAAAAAAAGGAAACTGTAGAATTAAAGGTCATTTCATTTAGTGAACATTTCGACCGTCATTGACAAACATCCCGTATCCTGATCATCATATCATCTGCAAGCTTTGCAGACCAATTAATCTATTAACCATAAAACCTTAACATTTCTAGAAACAAAGGCGTAGTTCAATTAAGATTTACAGCCCTGACTGAAACAGATCACATCTGACTTATTAGGGATTGTAGACGGCATTCCTCCGAAATTCCCCACATTTCAGGAAGAAGACTAAACTCTGTGTGTTTTGGCATTGAACGTAATCGGGCCAGACTGTGCAGCACGGAGGCCACAGAGGAGCAGCTGGACGCTGCTTTCACACTGAAACGTATGGACTTGTTTTCCCTCTGAAGTCAAAGATCATCAGGAAGAGGGCTGGGCCCACGTGACGCCCACCAAAGCACTGTTTTCATGTTTCAACAGTCTCCAGATTCCTAGAAAAGGATGCAATCAGAGCTCCATGGAGCGCAGCCGGCGGTATGAAGCAGGAGATGCTATCTGCCAAACAAGACCTAAACAGGAGGCTGCTTCCATGTTCCTCTAAAATTGCTTGGAGACGTGCAAGAGATTTTAACTACGTGACCTCTGGCAGATCAGGCTCTGGGACGACCACGAGCCCAGTGCCGACAGTTTTTTTTTTTTTTTTCACCTCTCAGGAATAGACGGGGCTCAGTCAGGTTGTCTGCGCTGACAATGCAACCTGAGTGTTTCCAGCACAGCTGGAAGGGAGCAGAGCGGAGCTGCCATTTCTACACAGTGGCACCATTTAAGGCTGGAATACTGCCGCCGATGAAAGGAAACAAGTCAAAGGTTGCAGGGTTATTCGTGCCAACCTGGTGTTTTTTCAAAAAACACGGGGCTGCAAGATTCAGGAAGAGCAAAGCCTTGGCTGAGAACAGTGAAACACCCAGCGCTCTTTCACTTTCAGCGCCTGCAGCTCCTGAATGAACCAGTCACTCTTAAAAAGAGCCTGACAATATTCCTCCCTTTTCCTGGTTGTACTTGTTGCATCATGTAAAGTTATTAAAGTTACCCTGCATTACATGTACATGACAAACAATCAAGAACTTCGTTATTTGAATATTTTGTAAAGATATGACCGTCTTTAGCACAAAACCTTCACAACATTATGACCAGAAGTTTATTTATAGCCACTGGCCTTGTTAAGCAGCACAGTGCTGAACATATTTGATCTACATTGTGCTCCCCAACTTCACGTCACTCACAGTAGTTATTCTTGGCTGAAAGACAGACTGACTGATGGTTTTCACATTGTACTTAATCATGACTGTTGGGATCCACAGATGATAAAAGGCCTCTGGTCAGTATCTGCAGTCTAAAACTGTTGTAGTTGTTACATTCATGATAAAAATGAAATGGGGAAACAATAATCCTGGTTAAAGATCTGCTCTCAATGATTGATCAAACAGCCTGAATTTGAAGTAAAATGTATGTAACCACTGGAATGACAATCATCACTGTGGACTTTGACAATATTATGACTGATTATCTATCAAGGAGGCTTTTTAATTATTTTTGAAGACCTCAACAGTCATCTTTGTTGACATTAGCATATCCAATGTCAACTTGTGTGCAACGGTTAACCATGCAATAAATTAGCAGAGTACAGAACTTCTGACAAAAACTCAACTGTCCGAGTCAGAAAGATCTGTTATCTTCGACAGCGAGCCAGACAAAGACCAAGAGATGGCCCGATATGAACATCACACAGTCAAAAAACACTCAGAACACGAGAGGAAATTTATAAACAAGACATTTGGAATATTTTAAGAAACACAGTCACCAAGAAGCAACTTTCAAAAGATGTGTGCAATGGTAAAAACGTGCTTGAAATACTTTTTTGTGCAGTTAGTGTGAAGTCGATGAGTTAAACTACTGACTGTTTAGGATTTGATGAATTGCATCTCCATGCTCTGTGTGAATAAACCCATGTGAAGAATGAAGGAAGGGTCAGGAGGTCATCGTGCAGCCAACTTACCAACCACAACCAGCAGAATCCATATGAGGTAAATCCCGCTGTTGAAATGTGTTGCATATTGGCGGAACAAGCACATTAATATCGGCGGCAAAACGAAAAATAAATGTTGCTGATCTGAAATGATAAACAAAAGGACACAGCCATGAGCAAAAAGGAGGATTTCCGTCAGGTTTGAGCTGATCAGGCAGCAAAAATGACAACATGCCGGTCAGAAGTTGATCAGGCCTCAGAGTCAAACTGTCAGGCAGCTGAGATGGACAAAATGAACATTTCTATGATGCTAACAATAAACATCAAGATGCTGCAGCTAAGAAGTGGCCAAACAGTTTAAAGTCAGAGTAAGCGACAGCTAGCTGTAGCTGACCCGGGGATCATATGGAAAGCTAGAAGAAAGCAGTGCATTACGAAAGAAATCAGAAGCAGAAAAGCTGTAAACAAAAAAAGAACAGTATTATGCAAAACAACAGAAAAAGCACACATCGTTAGCTACAGATCCAGCGACTGAAAACCGACCGTGTTGTAAAATTCAGCGATGCTGGGGTAAATTAGGTAATTGCCTTCACACCAGTCCACCTCGGAGCTGCCAGCCTGCAACTGGTCCCAAAAAATCAGATTAACGTTACTCATGTCTGGACTAGTTGTGTCGGATGGACCGAGCGCAGCAAACAGCAGTCCGGCTCCTCAGACAAAAACAAGCGGACCAAAGTCGCTGTCTGTCGACTCCGTCGCCACAAGCTACACACTAAAGCCGGAATCCTGACACGTAGGGTGCATCCGAGTTGGTGATATACTGTAGAAACCGCTGCAGAGCTGCATTTTCCAGGCTGTCCTTCGTCCGTCCACAAAGCCTCCGGCTCGTCGTGACGCTCAGCCTCGTCCACTGACAGCAGCTGCTCGATCCGGAGCAGAGAGTCCTCACACACTGCAAGATGGTTCCCCCTTCTGCAGCCTCGTCCACTATCAGTGGCTGACTCTTGAGCAGAGAGTCCTCAAACGGTGCAAGAGTATTCCCCTCATCCAGCTCCAGTCCCCTCCTTCGATCTCGGGTTAGACCAGACGGGGCACACACAGCGTTTTTTCGCTTTCACACTTGCATGTGTTTTTCAGTCGCGACGAGGGATCGTGTTTCATCAGTAGTTTGTGTCCTCTTCCTTCTTGGTGTCTTATGGTAAAGTGAGCGCGCTCTATGTTTTCTGCTGGATTGACTGCACCACAGTACAAGACGGGCTGTTGAACCCGTCTTGGCTCAACAGGTTTTTGATTCGATTTTTCCTTGGAGACTGTGAGTATTGCGTGAATAACTGTAAGACGATTTAGATGTTATGGTTATGGTAGTAACTTTTGTAAATGTGCTCCCTCAGCTAAAAATTACAGCAGTGCACTGTTATGTTGTGCAGTTTGTTGACTGGTGTTGTGTCGCTATGTAAATGATGCTTTATCATTCTTAGACAAGGTAATGTATACAGATTTGTGTTACTTTTGTACAGTATTACAGTTTTTCATTCATTCGTCTCATCTAATCATTCATTCATACATGAGGAAAATTTAATAAAATACAGGCCATCCTTGTGTGGTGACTGAAGATGCATTTATATTATCTGGCTGTCTAACTTTGCATGTTGCCCGGGCAGTTACTTTAAATATTCAAATATGCTTAAGCGAGGTAAATGCAAACTTTGGATGACCTTAAAGCGATACTTCAACATTTTGGCAAATTGGCCCATTTAGCGCAATTCTTTAGTTATTTCGAACAGCATACTTACTTTTTTTGTGAGGGCTAGCTATTGTTTATTCAGAGGTGAGTCAGGGAAGGTTTTCAGGACGGACACAATAGAAGTGGATGGTATTTTTGTTCCCCCCTGTCAAACTCATCAAATACAAAATCCAACAACCCCCAAACACTTTGGTGGACACGTTATAATCCGCACATTCAATACGCTGTGGAACACAAACAAATAATATTGTAGCGTTACGACACTGAAGCAAATGCTGGGAACTACTTTTTCTTTTGAAATCACTACGCCCAGACACCATGTTTAGTAAGTAGTTCCGTTTTAGCAATCTTCGCATAAACAGCTCAATCTCGTAATTTTGCATTCATATTTCACAGCGTAGTGAATGTGCGGATTATAACGTGTCCACCAAAGTGTTTTGGGGTTGTTGGATTGTGTATTTGATGAGTTTGACGAGGGGGAACAAAAATACCGTTCACCTCCATTGTGTCCATCCCGAAAACCTTCCCCGACTCACCTCTGAATAAACAACAGCTCGCCCTCACAAAAAAAGTAAGTATGCTGTTCGAAATGACTAAGGAATTGCGCTAAATGGGCCAATTTGCCAAAATGTTGAAGTATCGCTTTAAAAAGCATTCTCACTCAGATACTTTGATGTTTTTTGTTTTTTTTTTTGTTTCTTTTTTGGTTAACATGTGAGTGTGTCTGGAACCCACTGAGTGTGAATACCCCTGTGAGTCTTAAGTTAGGCATCTTTGGGTGTCCAAATGGTGGAAACATTCTCTTCATATTACAGATTACACCAGAGCATCCAAAAGCTTCAAACACTGTTGCTTCTTTGAGTGACTTAATGCACCACTTTGTGGTGCAAATGTGTATTACAAGGTTAGTCTGTTTGGGGGAAGTTGGATTACGGTGTGTGCTATTGAACAGACACAAACCCAAAGCCTTGTCCTTGTCAAAGATCCCAAAAGTGATACAAAAAAGTCACAAAATGTCTGTAAAGAATTACCAGACTAAATAAAGTATTCACAGACATTGAAATAACACAAGGGGGAAAAAAGCGCCTAACAAACTAACTACTGAAACACAAAAATACAAAATGTTGCCGAAGTACAGCACAGGGAAAGGGAAACTGAACAAGGTGCACATAAATCAATGACAAAATGTGACAAAATGTCATGACCCCCCCCCCCCCCCCCCCCCCACACGCGCACACACACACACACACACACACACACACACAAAATCATACGACAAAACATAGGGTGCTTCTACTCACAATCATTACAAAAAAATAACTGTAAAGAGATACCACTTACTGTCATAAATAACATAACAATCATCCTGCATAATATGGGGAGATAATTATTTTAATGTCATAATTTATTATCACAGTAGGCACGCTCAATGACGATGATGTTTTTGCAATTATTAATTATTCATAAATTGTTCTTTGAAATATTCCCTGTGTATCGTATATGATGCATATATCATCTCTGATAATTATTGGAAATTGTTATTATTGGGAGAAAAAAAATCCATAAAAACGCATGTTTGAATTTGGAACATGAATGAATAAACGAATGATCAACCATGTTTGATGTAGTAAAAGTGCGCTTCTTCGCTCTGTGTTATTTATGTAAATGTGTACTTGTAATATCTTCATAGTTCCGCGCTCCAGTTCTCGCGATAACTCGCGGGCCTATGTGAGATCACGGGGCGGATATCCGGCCTCTTTCCCGTGGCGGACCGTCGTTGGGTCGGTTTGGCAAAATGAAGGTACAAACATCTATCAAACTGTATTTCTTCACGTACACACGTTTCACTGAAAATATGCAGTTGAGATTGTAGCTATGACTCTGAACTTTAAATCGCTGCAGTCAGATGATGTTAAAGTCGTCTTGCCGGCCCGGATGAGCTTAGATTGCGGGTATGGTTAGCCTGGAAGGGTAGAGTCATGGCGGCGCACTGAGCGAAATGTGACCCGGTATTCAGTTTGTAGTGTTGGTGTTGGAAACTGAACATTTTCCTTTTCAGGCTCGAAGGTTCTCTGTGTTTCGTAATGGCGGTGTTTATTAAAAGTGTGACGATGAGTAGTAAATGAAGCTAATGTTAGCCGACAGTGGAGTAATGAAGAAGGCCTCAGAGCTTCATCACTGCTCTGAGATCAAGCTCAGACTGATTAATATTCATTTTAACACCACGTTTTGGTGATATGTATGTTTTCATGTAGGCAGGTACAGCGAAAGAAGTTCTATTGACATCTACATTGAAGTTCTAAAGTTGCATGGGAATCAGTGGCAACTCTTTCATACTCACCTGCCATGATTCCTCTCCACAGCTGAACATCTCCTTTCCCGCTACCGGCTGCCAGAAGCTGATTGAAGTTGATGATGAGCGCAAACTGCGCACTTTCTATGAGAAGCGTATGGCCACAGAGGTGGCTGCTGACCCTCTGGGCGATGAGTGGAAGGTAAGCATACTTTGCTTCAGCATGATCCAAGCCAACATGTTGGATTTATGTTGTTGCAATGAGACTTGATGGATGTGGTAACATCTACAGGTTTGGTCTGAATAAAGAAATTGATGACCATCAAATAAGTCATTAATGGTTCTGTAATCTTTCGCAGTTGTAACTCTCCTAAATTCTGGAGACTCGTTAAATCCAGCAGTCTTTGAACTGCATGGATGCCAGTTGTTTAATGAGCATTTGTTTTAAATCATTCACCAAGTCAGCCGTGCAATTGCATCCACATTTGCTTTAATCTGACCAAACCTGTCAAAACGTTGGCACACCATAAACCATCCTGCTCTCATTGTGGCCTAGATTATGGAATAATGATAAAGACGACTTCTACTATGACATTTAAGCAGCTTGAAGTAATGCACACAATGATAGCCCTCATGACTGACCTGTAGTCACTGAGGGAGAAAAAGTGATTTGCTAAAGAAACTGTGGAGCTGCGTCCAGATACAATCAGACCCTGACCCGTGGCTGGTTGAAACTGCATCACTCTCTCAGTTCTATTCAAGCTGCTGCTTATAAATGATGTGTTAACTGTGGATGTGTTTTAACGTGCTGGTTGTGCAGGGCCGCCCATAATCCACTGCGTCTGCTCCTGCAGGGTTATGTGGTGCGCATCAGCGGAGGCAATGACAAGCAGGGCTTCCCCATGAAGCAGGGTGTGCTGACCCACGGTCGCGTTCGCCTGCTGCTCAGCAAGGGTCACTCCTGCTACCGTCCTCGCAGGACTGGCGAGCGCAAGCGCAAGTCTGTCCGTGGTTGCATCGTTGATGCCAACCTCAGCGTCCTCAACTTGGTCATCGTCAAGAAGGGTACCGTGTCTCTTATTTTGCTTCCTTGAAACTATTTACAGGGAATAGTAAACAAAGCTGTTGATGGAGTGAATGACGGCACACCTGTGGACCTTTTCTGATTGATCAGTAATCATTAAGGGGGGACATGGTGTTGCCATAGTAACCGTAGAGCTGCTAACCAGATAGCAACCAGACCTGATGGTGGCTGGTTGAACTGCTTTGCTCTCCCATTGTTTCCTGATGTTAGGACAGTTGATGCCTTTCTCCTGAAAATGTATTGATTTGAGTTGCCAATGGGTGGGTTGTGGGCCTCACTCAGCTCTGCTTCGCTCATCGTGTGGATGTGTTCATTTTCAGGTGAGAAGGACATTCCCGGGCTGACCGACAGCACCGTCCCTCGCCGTCTGGGTCCCAAGAGGGCCAGCAAGATTCGCAAGCTCTTCAACCTGGCCAAGGAGGACGACGTCAGGCAGTACGTTGTGAGGAGACCTTTGACTAAAGAAGGTAAATCTCTTCCTTGCTGCCAACTTAGCTGAAGGTTTCCGACATTAAAGGGCCTCCAGATGAGACGTGATTAAATCTGGAGACGGTGACATTTTATTTCTCAATTTGCCAAAGTGGTGCAGGAGGATCCAGACACTGCTCAGCTTTGAAATGCTCACTCTTAGGATGTTTTTCTCTCAAAGTGACTTACTTTCTTTGGGTAACAAACGATGGCCAGAGCCTGAGCCATTTGATTGGTGTGGTCTCCCAGGGGATCCTTGGTTATCTGGGGAAATCTGCTTGTTTTTATTTAAGGTTAATTTTCCATCGTTTTTGGTGAAGTGGTGCAGCTTGTATGTTGTCATAGCCAGACGCGTTTGAGTTTGATGTCGGATGCATTAGTGAGCAGTAGTTTTACCTCCAGTGCTTGTTGAGTCTGCACATTTACTTTCAACTAAAGATTTTAAGCTGCTAAAAATTCAACCAAAGGTCACGTGAACTGTGGCGCTCTCCTGTTCTATGCATAAAGCCAACAACAGCTTGATTATGACCACAAAACCAAAACATTTTGAGAGTTTTCTGCTTCTGCCGTTAAAATGTAGCCATGGCTCTTTGAGTTCTGGGTTCAGAAGTTCAGCTCAAAAAACGTAGCAGGTGATGCATGCAAAGGTGAGATTTGTGAATGACGGCACACCTGTGGACCTTTTCTGATTGATCAGTAATCATTAAGGGGGGACATGGTGTTGCCACATTAACTGTAGAGCTGCTAACCAGATAGCAACCAGACCTGACTGTGGCTGGTTGAACTGCTTTGCTCTCCCATTGTTTACTAAAGAGATAAATACATTTTTAATATTTTGATTTGATTGTACAACTGTTGTGATGCAGTAGGAGTGTGTTTTGTGTTCACCTCTATAAGCGCACCCTGCGTTTCTCCTCTCCGACAGGCAAGAAACCCAGAACCAAGGCTCCCAAGATCCAGAGACTGGTGACTCCTCGTGTGCTGCAGCACAAGCGCCGCCGCATCGCCCTCAAGAGACAGCGCACCCAGAAGAACAAGGAGGAGGCCTCTGAGTACGCCAAGCTGCTGGCTAAGAGGATGAAGGTCTGCAGAATCTGCCTTCTTTTGATCATTGTTGTGCTTGACCACTTTGTAAAAGAAGTAAAGACAAATTGTTTGCAAGTGATTAAAAACACTTTTGTGTGGGAGATTAAGGGAACAGCTTATGATTTTTAACTGGAATAGTTTGGAAATTAAAAACAAAATCCACTTAATTGTGAGTGAAGCTATTCAAATTCATTCGATTTCTCTAGACCAGGCTCAAGACTGTTTTACAGTGTGGGAATAGATAGTGAATTTCTGAATTTACTTGAAAATGAACATTGCTGCACACCGTCGTTTCGACATTAGCTTTATGGTGCAGTCCTGGGCCGATTTTAAACTTTCAATGTGAAAGTGGCTTATTTGGACAGGATATTAAAAATGGGGGAAATCACTTTATTGGGATTTAAAGAGCATGTTAGTGTTCATGTTTGACACCTTTACCCCCTCTCTCGTCAACAGGAGGCCAAGGAGAAGCGCCAGGAACAGATTGCCAAGAGGCGCCGCCTTTCTTCTCTGAGAGCTTCCACATCCAAGTCAGAGTCCAGCCAAAAGTGAAATCCAAAAGTCAAATAAAATGTTTTGCTGAAAAAGTTGTGGCTATTTATTAAATTGGATAATTATTTTCAGTTTTACTGACGCTGCCTAATTCTGAGGTTCAACATGAAACTGGTTTTTCTGGACTTGCAGTAGTTTGTGGGTATCCTGTTGATGTAGATTGGAGTTTAAATTTCCTGGTGTGGGTCATTGTTTCCACTTCTGCCTTTTTGCAGAAGGCAGTGTCATGTAAGTTCGAAGTAAATCTACTTAAAACTAAATCTGGCCTCCAGGCCTTACACTCAGAAGTAACTGTGGGGAAGCCAAAGAAATTACATTGTTTACTTTTGCTAGTAGAGACACGCAGTTTCCCAAGGGAGTATTTTTTAATAAATCTATTAAGTGTTTCCTGGTGTTAATCTGAAATCAATCTAAAATGTTGATTTACATAGACTGGGAAAGAAGCATTAGCTTTGGTCGGGAAAGAAAGCATGAAATAAAGGTTCAGCTACAAGGATAACACTTTTGCAAAAGATTTATTCCCTGTCAGACAACTGAAGGTGCACGAATTCAAGTTCAGCTCTCTCAACATCAGTGGTTCAGACGTCGTTCAAAGTTGCAGCCATCTTCAGTCGTGGACAGCCTGGTGTGTCTCGGCCGCGGGGCAGTGGGAGGCGGTCCCCGTCCACGCACCGGGTTTGATGCAGGCGAGGGCGTCTCAGCGTTTAGGTGACTTCTGGCTTTGGATTGAACCTGCTGGGCTGAAAAGATCAAGTGATACATGTGGAAGACAAAGCAAGTCACGTCCAGTGCCTGGCGTTGCAGGTACTCCGGAAGGCCCCGAAGTTTCCGCATCCAAGTCAAGCAGCTGGCCTGAGGGACCTGCATCAGAGCAGGAGGACTGGGTAATCCCCCATTGATCTGTTTAGGAAGACAATACAGAGGTACTCAGCCACAAGCAAACAGATGAGAAAAATGTACACAGGAAAGGAACGTTTTCAGTATCTAAGAAAAATGAGCATCACTATTATAGTTTAAAGTCACTTGACTGCTTCAGACAGAAAAGATTAAATGAAATAAACTCAATTAATTCCTTTAAAAACATGTTTTTTTTGGGATTAGCCATTTATTGGAAGATGGTTATGAAAGATTAAACTATTTCATTAAAAGGTAGACTTGGAATTTTCTTGTTACTGATAACTCAGATGCAACTTTAAGACAGAGAGTACAAATAATACCACAGTGGACAGGTTTACCAAAATCAAACACTTCTACTGTTCTAACAACAGACGTAGAGTGCTAGACTTTCAGGATGGAACAAAATTACCATTAAGTATTCTCACTTATTATTACACCACCTGTCCTTTCTAACTCACCTGAGCAGACTGAACCTTGGCTCCAACCACACTGTAGGTTCTCCTGCACAGCTTGACAGCGAGAGTCACAACTCGCTCAGGGTAACATTTTTGGACTTTGGCAGCCTCAAAACCTTCCACAGATGATTTGTCTGCTCCTATAAAACAAAGATAAATGGTATCAAATCTGTTTTCACAGCAGATACTCAAATAACTAGAACACTACCTTCATCTTCCTCAGGGGGAAAGACCTGGTCTAACAGGGTCTCTGAGAAGTTCAGAGCAGAGTCCAGGCTCACATCGGCCACAGACACGGCTCTCTCCACCAGCGACAGCTTTGCCCCGTCGTGTTTCCCAGTCGTCACCCACATGAGGCCGTGCTGCACTGCAGCTTGAATGTCATGCAACTTGTTCTTGGCAGAGGCAACAATCTAAGTGAGGAATTATGAGTTGGTCCTTTTGGGAGAAAATGTGCCGGATTGGGATGTTTGCTGGAATTTAAAAAGAAGAACTCACCTCATCTGTGGGTGCAAGGAGCACAGGGAATGAAGCCTCCAGCCAGTCAAGACTCTTGCAAGCAACAGCGTTTGCAATGGAAACTGTGGAAAACATACAGCAGAGTGTGGTGTGTTCAAACTGCCTCAGGAAAATCATCAAGCATATTCACATTCTTAATTTGACATTTTATTAAATTAATCATTTTTGGATTGATGCTGCTAAGACAAAGTACTTAGTGGTATAACATGTATTTTTAAGACTGATGTGGTTTGATCAGTAAGCAAAATATTTGCTTCTCTATTTTATATGAAATCAATTTCAATGTGATAGGATTACAAATGAGTGCATCATCATAAATCAGTTATAGTTTTTCTTGTCTCAAACGTTCAGAGTTTGTGGGACTCACTGTGCGGCTCCAGTTTCTCGATCACCGGTGTCACCGTGACACGGGCGGCCGTCACGCTACTCTCCAGCACGTCGCACACCGACGTGAGGCCGGGATGGGAGCGCTTGGTGTCGGTGTACAGGACGGACAGTCCGGCGCAGGCCGAGCGGACAAGCGGTAGCTGAGCCAGCCGGGCAGCGGCGCTCAGCAGGACCACCTTCTGCAGGAACACACACCGATAATGCAACGTTAATCCTGCAGGGAATTCAGAATGAAGTGAGATTAATTAATTAATTAACCTCCAGTGTGCAGACTCACCTGATTGTTGTTGTTGTTAAGAAACATTTTTGCCTCTGTCTGACAAAGAACAGAAGGTGAACATGAAAGGAAATACTGAAGAAAAAAAACAGTCCAAAGAAAAAAAGAAAAACAGCGACTCAGGTGAGATCTTTATGAGGCGTGGTCACGTGCTCAATTAGCGCACACCTGTGATGAACGAGACTTCAAATCTCGTGATACCTCAAAAGAGTGGAGAAAGGGATCTCACCGGACCTATTGAGTGAACAAAAAAACATATTTTAGAAATTGATATATGGTTAGAAAATTGTGTTTTAAGCCACCTCAAAAAAAAAAAAAAAAAAAAAAAAAAAGAAAAGAAAGAAAGAAAGAAAGGAAGAATCTTCATGACTGATGCCTGTTTGTTTCTGAAACCAGCCACTTCGAAGTGGATAAATCAGCAGTTATAGAAGCTGGATGGATATCTCTTTATAATGGTAAAGCTTAGAACTGCATCAATAATGAATCAATAAACAGTATGGGCTAGATTTGACGATTTGAGCCATTTGTTCACTGTATCACAGCATGCAGAGGATAATCACAACAGCACAGCAAATCTTTGACTGCCTTCTCCCCTCCCTGATGGACATTTACACCCCCTGATGCCACAGCAGAGTACAGAACACCATCAATCACAGCTCAGCTTGTTTGACCTGTTGCCCTCTGGTAAGTCTACAGATGCAACAAGTCAGAGACAAACACACCCAGAAACAGCTTCAGAACCGCCTTTAATTCACACATCGGTTGATTCACATATTCTGAACATCACACTTAAACATCTGTGAAGCAACTGTGAAGTCATATTGCTCTTTTCTTTGTTTTATTCTACTATTTCTGCTTGTTACATTTTGCTCATTGTATATTGGGAGATACGAGTATGTGCCACAAAGCACTTTTGTAAAGGAATCCACACTGACATGTGATGCTACTGCAGCCTTAATTACTTTCATTTGTGACCCAAAGACATGAACATCTGCAGATATTCATAACATCTTGGACTGTAGTGGAGCCAGAGTGGGGGCAAGGGGGCGGTCGTCCCAGGGCCCACAAGGTCATAGGGCCCCATTTCATGTGATGTGTTCACATTCACTCGTAAATAAATTATTAAAAAAAAAATGTGCAGTGTGTCCGAGAAGGTATACGCATATAATTGTGGGCTCCAATTTGCCAATTCTTACATTACGACTGTCCATGAATGCATCAGAGCTGTAAGCCAGCGCTGATTGGCTGTGCGGCATGAACGAGTTTTTTCTTTGCACTTGATCTGAACTCTTTGGAGGGAAGTTAAACAGTATGCTAAACACTATGCTAGCCGCTAGCGGTACTGCCCGAAACCTAACATCGGAGCCACTGGTGAGTCAGTGAAACCTTCAAAAATATTATCTTTATCAGAATGTGTCTTAAACACCTGCCTATTTGAATGTGCCTTGTGTTGCTGCGAAGAGACCGCGGAGTCTATTTTTTTTTCTAATATACATGAATTCCAAAAGATATAGATAGCTGTGTCTATATCTATCTGAATAGATTGTGTAATTTTAGACCAGCTGTGTTCATTTTATATTTAAGCTTTATCAAAGATGGTACAGATTTAGCCAGCGACTTTTTATCTGAATTTTCAGCACCATGGACAGCGACGCTCTGGGATTGACAGCTGTCAGGCTGCATTTGTGTGTGCCTGCCTATGTGTATTTGTTGTTTAGAACAAGTTTGTCAACTGGTTTGTGACTTTATTCTGCTTTCTGAGGCATATAGGTTTGCTTGGCTCAACAAAAGTGAGCATTAGTGTGTTGTTTGATGGTAGGATGAGGGATTGTTTGAATGGTAAAATTACTATCATAAGGGCCCATCGAGAATGCTCCGCCCCCCTCTGTACTGAGAGGCACGCTCAGCCTGATCTTGGATCATCTGCGACAGTCATGCTACAAGGAGCCATACCATGTATCTAGATTGCTTTTCAAATGCATATCTTTGAAGGTTTTCATAAGCTAATTGCTCCAACAGGAGGCTGATATTCTTGCCAGGGCTAGAAATCGTGGCTTAACAAGAAGCAAAAGCAGGCGGATTGAAAAAACAACCTTCAGTGAAGTGGCTCATTAACACTCGGAGTGCGCGAGAGCATTAAACGGCATGTGTAATTAGAGACAAATGTGGTAATGGTCTTTAATCACCGTGCGTACAGGGACTGATAGACTCGGTGATCATGAGGCCCAGACGCATCCAGCTCTGCGTCTGCATGTTGATGAGCAGGGCGACCACCAGAACTCTCCCTGCTCCTGAGCGAGGAGAAGCACGCTCTGAGCCACGAGGTTCTGGTGCTGATGTTGCGTTGGTGGGTGTGTGTACCCTGAAAGTGCCGCTGCAGCATCGCGCAACGTGCCCGGGAACATCTCCGCGTCTCCGGATCCCGCCTGCGTCAGGAGGAGGAGGAGGAGGAGGAGGAGGAGGAAGGAGGTGCAGCTGCAAAACGCCAGTCACAGGGTTTAGGGACTGCTGAAAAAAAAAAGCGGCGAGACACAAGAGGAGCACGTGTAGTGGGTGGTCCTCTGCAAGCAGCCTTCACGTGGCTCTAGCGAGCGCCGAGCCGCCACACCGTCAGTCCAGTGCGGCAGCGGCAGGAGGCAGCAGCAGCATGACCGTGGAGATGGAGCCTGCGGAGTAAGTGCGCACTCTGTTTTCTTCTCTCTGACTTTTAGTTGATTATTTTAAATGGAAAGTTATTATTGCTTATGTTTTTTTAAGGCCACCTGTGTGATCATGCAAAAAGAAAACACTGTTTTCTTTAAACCCATGTGGGTTTGCTACGCATCACAAACTGGGATGCAAATTGTCTCCTTTTGGATATTTAATAGAAAATCATAATGTTGATGTGATGTTTATATGTCTATAAATAGTTCATGCATCTGTCTTTTTGCTCCGATGCTGTTTTCGACGCGCACACCCATGTGGGGTTAGGTTGGGGACACTCCCACCCAGTCACACAGACCTTTAATATTAATACCTGCCATTATTGTGGTCAGTAAAGCATGCAATAGAATTTCTCTCAAGAAAGGAGGCTCAGAATGGTACATTGAGTCACTTTATTTTGAACAAAAAGAAGGTCCAGACCTCAGACTTCTTTCATCCAAGCAAATACACGATGTACTTCAGAGTCAGGATCACAATTGTTTGTCATTAATACAACGTATAATGAACTTTCACATATGTGCCTGTAGATCTAATGTGTTTACCTGTCGCACGATAACATATGGGTGCTTCTCTTATTGGACTGTTTTCATGGAGAAGAAAAGTGCCTGTATTGTGAAAACAAAGAGTATTGTGGGGAAAATAATGCAAAGATAATCTCAGTGCAACAGTGGGTGATGTTGATTCAGAGAGCAGATGCTTAAAATTGTGTGTGTGTGTGTGTGTGTGTGTGTGTGTGTGCGTGTGTGTCTGTGAGCTAAAATTGATACATGGAGAGCCATAAAATTTAATGTCCTGCAGAAATGAGAGACAAGGTTGAAAATAATTGCTCAAACGTGTTCAGTGTCGGACACGATGAAATTCCATGAAAGGCAGGATTTTCTGTCCTCCAGAGGAGCAAGCTGCAAATGTAATCCTTTGTTTTGATTTCGGTTTGGAGCCGCATGTGACCATTTCTAACAGTGAGACGATCAGTCTGTGTTCCCAGTGAGCCCTTGTTGACACCTTTACTTCCTTTCTGTAGCGTGATCCGTCTGATCATGCAGTACCTGAAGGAGAACAACCTCTACCGAACGCTGACAACCCTACAGGAGGAAACCACAGTCTCCCTGAACACAGTGGAAAGCATTGACAGCTTTATTGCAGATATAAACAGAGGCCACTGGGATTCTGTCCTGCTGGCCATTGAGTCTCTCAAGCTGCCTGACAACACACTGATTGATCTTTACGAGCAGGTACATTTTTATGCTCATTCTTGTCTTGGTTATATTCTGTAAATTAGCAGCTTTTGATCAGCACCGTTTCCTTCGAAAGGTTGTGATGGAGCTTATTGAAATGCGGGAAGTTGGCGCCGCTCGGTCCCTCCTCAGACAGACGGACCCGATGATCATGTTGAAGCAGACCCAGCCGGACCGCTACAGGCATTTGGAGAGCTTGCTGACATGCACCTACTTTGACCCTCGTGAGGTGAGAAAAAAAAAAAAAAAAAGCACGTCTTCCCTCAGGACGTGGGACTGGAGTGAACTTCTTCAATTAAGACTGTCATCGCTCTCACTGCAGGCGTACCCAAAAGGCAGCAGCAAGGAGAAGCGGCGCAGAGCGATAGCCGAGGCTCTGGTGAGCGAGGTCAGTGTGGTTCCTCCTTCTCGCCTCATCGGCCTCCTGGAACAAGTCGGCGTGAGTATACCGATCGATAGTCTTCTCAATACTCACTGTAATTGCATGGCCAAGGAAGCAACTGAATCAATACTCAAATGGCTCTCAGCCGGTGAAATAAAGATACTAAACAAACTCCTTCTTTCTGCTTTTTTTTTCCTCACTCTTGTTATTGCACAAACTTATTATAAGGTCTACAAATCATTTGTTTTCAAAGACTCCTAACTTTGAGCAATGAGTGTCTACATGAAGATGAATTTTTTTTCCAAAACTGTAGATGTTTTCAAGTCACAACTGAGACTTTTAAGCAATATTACACCAACCACAGTTCAGCAAAATGAAACAAGCATAACAGATCATTTGATTTGTTAATCTGCAGAGGGAATTCAATCACACCCCCACAGTTTCATAGAAAGCTCTCTGGGACATGGATAACAAATAAGAGCTTTCTGAGGAATAAAACTGAGAACGTTCAACATTTGGTTGTAATTGTTTAATGAAATAATTGTACATTGCGGTTTGAATTTGAGTGGCTGCTATTATGATTACTGAAGCAATACTTTATTATAGAAAGCAGTGATTTAAGAGGCAGAAATATTCAAAAGATCAGTTTTTTTGGTGTGCTTCTTGGTTTTATCCTTTAATTTGGGTTTTTGACTGTGATACTTAAGTATCACACAAGTGTTGTGTGTGACTACTGTTCTTCCACTTTATTGCAGTCGTTGAGACTGCAGCAGTATCCAGGCCATCTCTCCCCTGACATAAACATCAACACATCTGGCAGCAAAGAGCGGCTGGTGGAGAAAGAAAGCTACCCGACGCAGCTGTACCGCCACATCAAGGTAAACACACGTCACCTCACATTCTTCTGTCTTTTCTGTGAGTTTGAATGCATTTTGTAGCTGTTATGGTAATCAACAGCTTTACACATGGGGCCCATTCATTTGAATAAAGCATTCCCTCATCTGTGACTCTAACCTTCACCATTACAACCGGATGATTACCCACAATGAAGCATTAACGCTTGGAGGACACGCCAACCCGGAAAAAAAAGGAAAATATGTTGTGGTTGAGCATTTTAATCACTACTAGGTCAGTCAGAGGTCAGTCCACAACTGCATAAGGCTGTCATGACACCAGAAATAAATTAAAGCAAGGACACACACAAACACCGACACATACACACATACACACACATACACACACAAAAACTAATTGCATTTTTCACCTCAAGGGCCTTCTTTTAGCCTCATGCGGTGTTCTCATCACTTGCATCCAGATGGAGCTGCAGAGGGTCACACTGAGAGTGGTCAGCCCACACCTGTTAGAGGACTTCATGTTACCTGAAGGTCAAATGACGCTTCCATGCATCCATCTTCTATCCCACTTTGTCCAAACTAAGATCACAGGGTGCTGGAGCAGATCTCGACTGACTACGGCAGAATGAAGGGGATTATCACTTTAGACAGGTCTCCGGTCTATCACAGTGAACACAGGGACACACAGTGCTAACCACTGCTCCACTGCACCGCCCACGTGAATGAAAAGTTGCAAATAAAATCACGGAGCTTGATGTTTTCTGTGTGTGATTTAAATCCGCAGTTTGGTCGACGGTCACATGTTGAATGTGCTCGTTTCTCACCCGACGGAAAGTATTTGGTGACTGGATCAGTTGATGGTTTTATTGAGGTCTGGAACTTCTACACGGGAAAAATCAGCAAGGTGAACGCCGTGATGGATTATATATCGTACTGTGCATGTTTGCTCGTGTAGCTGTTGTGTTTCATGCATTGAATGCTCTGTTTACGTCGATGAATCAGGATTTAAAGTATCAGGCCCAGGACAGCTTCATGATGATGGACGATGCGGTGCTGTGCATGTGCTTCAGTCAGGACACAGATCTGCTGGCCACTGGAGCGCAGAATGGCAAAATAAAGGTGGGATTGCTTTTCATTTAATTTGTTCATTTAATCTCATAATGTCAGCACAAATCTGATCATATGTGTTATTGATGTTGTGCAGATCATTTTTTCATGGTGTGTGTGTGTTATTGGGACAGGTGTGGAAAATCCAGAGTGGCCTGTGCCTGCGCAGGTTTGAGCACGCTCACAGCAAAGGCGTGACTTGTCTGAGCTTCACGAAAGACAGCAGCCAGATCCTCAGTGCCTCTTTCGACCAGACCATCAGGTGGGGTTCGATGCTGTGGTGTTTATATTTGTTCAGTGAGTCAGCAACCTGCAGCTTCTGTTTCCCAGCAGGGATCAGAAGCTGCAGGTTGCTTTAGGATCCTTTAGGATGTGTGGGTATTGTGGCTCTCAGAGCACTGATGATGGATGGCAGATGCTCACTGTCCAGTGGTTAAAATTTCTCATTTCATGATGTTCAAACTAACTATAAACACATTGTGATCTTTAGTTTAATATACACAGGATTTGGAAAGCTTTGCAAACCATTAGCATTACGCTGGATAGGGATTCAGACAGGAATTAAAAGTTTACAGTGATAAACAATAAAAGCAAATTCAAGTAAAATGAAAATCCTTACTTGAGCCTACTGTTGTCAAGACTCCAGTATCTCGCACTGATCTTAGGAAAAACGTGAGCTCTTTGTTGAAGCTCTGACTTGTCTGCTGTGGGCGGGAAGCGAGAGATATGACTTTCCTCAAACATGATTCATAAAAGTTTTGAAGGAGCACACATGGGCGCCAGCTCAGCTGAGAAAACACAGTAAGCTTTTCTTACATCCCACAGAAGATGAACAGAGTGTGGAAGAGAGTAGAACAAAACAAACACAGGATTACAAAACAGAAGCAGGCATGTCTTCTTGAGTTAAGTTGTCAAGTTTTGTTTTTTTTGTTTTTTTTTTGAAGAATATCATATTTACTCCACTTTAATCAGTTTATTATGTTTTTGCCATGACATGATATTTATATCGACTATTAAAACATTCTCAACATTAACGTAGGATGTTTATGACTATGTTTAAACCTTTATAACATCAGTAAAGGTTTATACAGGTGTCATCTGTTCTTCACATACAGAGTCCCCCTCAGTGTGACGACGCTCTGAAGTGTGTGGGTGTTTAGTTTCTGATTTCCTGTCCATAATGCATATCTTCTTCATAGCCGAGGAGTTTTAATGTTATTTCTGACTGCTGGAGGGTGTGGGCTGAGCCTCTGCACATGTGCTGTGTGGGTGTAGCGCAGAAACCATGTGCTGAGGCACAAAGCTGCAACGTGTTCCTCCGCTCGCCGCTCCACGAGCCTGGAGAATTGTTTACAATGGTAAATCTTCTGTCGGGAGACGCAGTGAATCCGTGGGCAGGAGGCAGTTTGTCACGGTTTTGCTAATCGGCACCCAGTCACTCAACTGGAGCTAAAAATAAACACATCAGCAGCTCAGCGGCGCGTCTTTGTCTGCTCTCGAGCGAAATCCGCTTTTGGAGTTTAATAGCGGGTTGCTGAAACGTTGAAATGAGTCAGCACTGCTTTGATTTCAGTCTCTTTCAAACGCTCACTTTTCTAACAATGTTGCTTTCAGGATCCATGAGCTGAGGTCAGGCAAGACACTAAAGGAGCTAAACGGCCATTCATCATTTGTAAACGATGCGTCTTTCACTGGGGACGGATCTCACATCATCAGCGCTTCATCTGACGGCACGGTTAAGGTATTAATGGGATTATTATTGTGACACACTATTAAAGGATTTGCACGGAATGAAACATCGGATTGTTTTTTTTTCTGTGTGATTTTCAGATCTGGGATGCTAAATCCTGTGAATGTATCCACACCTTCAAGTCTCTGTCGAGAACATCAGATGTCCCGGTCAACAATGTGATTCCCATCCCCCAAAACCCAGAGCACTTTGTGATCTGCAACCACTCCAACACAGTGTTCATCATGAGCATGCACGGTCAGGTGAGCGCTCTGCCGATCGCCTCATATCATCCACTCTCTTAATTTGCCAATATTCAGGTTACTTCTTTAATTCATCATTTTTCTATTGAATATTAGAAAATACCTGCAGCAGAAATCAATGCCAAGAAGTTCAGACCCTGTTTTAAAAAAGTTATGATGAGGAATTGAATTGAGTTTTAAAGTCCTCATCCAAATCATATTAAATGTTTTCTTTGTTTAGATACAGGTGTTTTAGGCTTGAAAACCTGTGAAACTAAAATCGTGCACCTGTGTGACATCTGAGTGTGTGGAGGAGTGATGTTTTCTCTTCCCCCTCCTCAGAGTGTGAAAACCTTCAGCTCAGACAGAAAGGAGGGAGCAGACTTCGTGTGCTGCACACTGTCGCCCCGCGGGGAATGGATTTACTGTGTGGGGGAGGATTTAGTGCTGTACTGCTTCAACTACACGACAGGGAAGCTGGAGAAAACGCTGACGGTAAGCTCTGTTGCTAATATTCACAAATGATCAGAGTCTCACTGGATTCTTGGCGTCAGTGAGGGCCAGACTGATGTGTGCGTAGTGACCCGTGCTCGTCTGCGCCCACAGGTTCATGAGAAAGACGTAATCGGCATCGCTCACCACCCACATGAGAATCTGATCGCCACGTACAGCGAGGACGGCCTGCTGAGGCTATGGAAACCCTGAGCTGGCGGCTCCATCGTCACGCCGAGGACCCAGAAGGACGCTCACATGGTTATGAAGCACTTTGTTCGGTTCTTTTTTCAGTATGCAATAGCAAATATCAGTCAATACATCTATTACTTGATCATATTCTTCGTCATTAATATGATACATTTTTTTATTTATTTCAATGAGATGGTTATTGTGTTGCCCTCTACTTAAACAAATAGTTATCCTTCGTAAGGCCAACCAAACCGCTGCATTGTTTTAACCATGAGGTTTTTCTAAAGATAACTAACTTATGTTGAGATTTACCTCAAACCAAATGGGAATATATTGACCATGATAACCTACTGTCACATGTCACGTGAAGTCCCCTCTTTAAAAGGAGAGACTGACACTGAAAAAATTAAAGCAAAAGAGAGCTCATCTCATTTCAGCAGCAAAAAAATATATATAAAACATGCAGATTGAAAAAGGAAAAAAAAATAAAGTCATATAAATGCACTGAAGGCACAAAATAATGAGGAAAAAATATCCCTGTGATTGTAAAATTTACCAGGTACGACAAAGTTACCCTCTACACAAGCCACAAAAATTTAATTCAAACAGTTCAACAACAGAGAACGAGATCAGAACCTGAGGTCTTCTTTTGTTCAGGGAGCTGGAGGATGTTTGGTTTCCATGGTAACTGCAGTAGCGGCTTCCTCAGGACAGGCAATGAGGGGTTCTTACACCGTCCAATGACCACACAGATCAATGTGATTCTAAGGTGGTGTCAAACTACACAACAATGTGTATTTTCTGGTTTATACATTTTTGTTTTCATTTTTCTGACCACTTTTTAATCAAGTCGCTCCTTACCGATGATATTCATGAACTCAGGCTGATTTTATTTCATCTTCCAATAGGACTTCCATTGAAAATGCAAACTTCTTCCTGTAAAACAGACATAAATTTGCGGTAGCTTCAGTAACGTTTGTAGCGTTCTCTGGGTCCTTCATACTGTACACACTTCTTCCTCATGGATCCAACTTCACCTGTGCAGTTTTAAATCCCCATTTTCATCTCTTCTGTCTTGATTAGACATGAAAATGCATGATGGTGAACTGTCGTGAAAATATTTATACTAGCAACCGCCTCTTGTTTGGGCACAAACAAACAATATCAGGTATATGATTTGTCAGCTCCGGTTTATAAAAATGATGCTTTTGTAACTTCGAATTGAAGAATCTGTTTCAGGTGTACCGATTTGTTTTGTCGTCTGTGCGCCCCTTGCATGCTACCTCAGTACTGTATAAATGTGGTTCTGCCATACTTTTAGTACTTCAAAAATATGCATGAAGCCTACGAATAACCCTCGACAGAGGTCCAGTGACACAATCTGTATCTTGTGTGTTTAAATGTTCCTGGTCACATTGGTGTTCCTGTGCAGCTCCTCAGGCATGTGTGAAACAACAGCTCCCTCTACCAGTGACGCGCCGTCATCTGTCCCTGTACCATCCGTGTTCTCTATTTTCGGTGTATTCATTATCATATAATGGATACGTAATTATCGAATAAATTCAGACTTCTGCCAACGGTTCGTGTTTGTGTGCTTTTTTTCCTCTAAATTCATCCGAGTATCACGTTAGGCGTCATTTAGCTGCCAGGCAGGCAGTGAACAGGAAGAGCTTGGTGAGGATTCATGGATGTACATAGTTCAGAATTACATGGAGATGCTTCCTTGTTATAAAACAAACAAAAAAAAAAACTCAACCATAACACTAATTCAAAATTTGAAATAACATTTAATTAGAAAACATGACCACAAACAGGTAGATCCTTGGTCCTGACACAGATAAAGTTAAATTAAGACCTCAATGACAAGTATTATAGGTGAATTTTGCACTGGATTCCCCTGATGTCATTAAGACTTAAATATTTGCATCATTTCACAAGAACTGTCTCTTTAACTCCTCCGACGTGAGCGTGGTTAAATTCTGCATTATCAAAGGCAACAACAAGAAATTAAAATCAAAACTGCATTAAAAAGTCACTTCAAGTCATGGTAAGACCTTGAAAACAGGCAGACACTTCAATGAGGTATGAAGTTTGCTGATCTTCACCCCTACAGCCCATTTGGCATTTGAAGGGACAAATATGAAAAGTAGACACTTATTGATTGCCAACAACAGTGTAATACAACAAAATGAAAAAAAAAAAAGGTTCTTAAAAGGAAAAACCCCTAAAGTTGTACTGATTTTAAAATTACTTGACTACAATGAATTCAAAAACCATCTACAACCGATTCTCTTCACTGAAAATAGGTGCAACATTGCACTTCATAGGCCAGGAGGATATTTTCAACTTAAAACATCACAAGGCAGAACAGCGTCACACTTAATCAGCCCCGGTGTGTTGCCAATAATTAAGACTTCCTTATGCAGGGCATTTTACCCCACGTTGACTCCAATAATAAAACATTCCCAGCAGGGATGTGAGACACAAATCATGCCAAAATGGAAGATGCTCATCTGTCCATGTGACATGACACCCGGCGTTTCCACACACCAAGGACTGCAGTAAACGTGAAGCTTAAATATTAGTTGGAATAATTCTGCTGTTTAGTGGAATGAACCCAAACGCTTTCCCTGCCAAAGGGTCAAATGGCTTGAATGCCGTCGCTCACGGTTCACGTAACGCCACCCTTGACCAATGAAAAAGTGGTTCACAAGACTATTTTGGGAAAAAAAAAAGAAAAAGAAAAAAAAAGGTACCTTGACTCAGTCATTGTTGGCATTACGCTGGCAGTCAGGGATTAGACTAACATTTTTCACCCTCAGTGAAACCAGCCCTGATCTCTACTCACAGTGGAAATGGATATAAGAAAAAAAAAAAAAAAAAAATAAAAAAAAATTAGCAGATCAAAATAAGGTGCTGGAGATGACAAGGAATCCAATTCAGCAGGATCTGACTTCAAGCCCTGGAACTTGAACACACTTCCATCTGGAGAATATCTAACCAGGGCCGAGGCACAGTTAGAACTGAGCTTGACTTTAAAGAAACGAAATCATTTTAAGGAATGTGACATAAAAAGAAAAACAAAAGTGCACAAAATTTAAAATGCACACACAGAGGGAACAAAAAGGTGCTTCGTATTAGAGATGAAGACTTGGGTCTCTGGTACAAGCAGTAGTGGGCTGTGGTTTATGACGTCTGGCACTGAACGTCGCCGGCACTGGCGTAGTCGTCTTCATCCACGCAGTAATACTGAGGCCTGCGCCTCCGCCTCCTCTCCAGGTCGCAGTCCTCCAGGTCGGCGTAGATGTAGAGGTCGTCGTCCATACTCTCCGCCTGCTCTGCGTTCAGCTTTTCGGGGAGGTAGCGCTCCAGCTCTTTCAGCTTGTTCTTGGGGAGGAAGTTGGCTTTTGGGAACACCACCTGGCGGCAACAACCATCCACAGACTGAGGACACACTTAATGCAACATGTATGGATTTAGCAGAGCTGTCAGGTTGGACTTTTTTTCCCAATTAGTGAATGGACTGTGGCCCAGACGGTAAGGTGTTGCAAACAGGCATTAATGAGTGTGTGTGTTAGCTTCTGCAAAACAAGAGATCTCAAGCATGTGTGCTGCTTCGCCGCTTCCATATGAGAAGCACAACAAAACTGAGACGTAGAAGGGGTTAAGAGATTGTAGTAAGTGGATACTGATGGAGTTCTTACTGAAAAGTGAATGATGAGGCGTCCTTTTTCGAACGGCCTGCGATACGTGGGCATCCCTTCATTCAGGACACACTTAGTGTCTCCAGGTTTGATCAATTCACCTGTGATTAAAACACATTGGTTGAGTTAGTGATGTGAGAACTTATTATAAACATCCTCTGTTGTATTCCACCCTCTGCTGATGCCTGGCAGATGAACATGAGTTCAAATTCTAATTTATTCATAATTGAAGGGTTTATAAACAGACCACGAAATACTATTAAATTCAACAAATAGTAAAATGTTAATCACTTTTGAAGTTGTGTATACAAATGCTTGTATCTTTTAAAGGAAGACTAAACTCAACCCTCAATGTACGGAGCCAAAACAAAAGAAAAACCTGATTAGAGCATTGCCATGGATTAGTCTGAATGCCGATGGAAATCGGCATTCAAATAAATGTTAAGTGGCAGCAGATCTACCTGGATGGGATGTGATGAGAAGAGTTCTGTTGTCCAGTGTTGTGACGGGTTTTTTGAAGCCACACAAAGCTTCAACGAGCTGCAACTCCATGGACATGATGAGGTCCTGTCCCTTCCTGACAGCAACAAAGACAACAACAACATCCCGGAAATGTTATTAAGGAGTGAGAACAAGTGCCGCTGCTGCAGTATCTGGTGTAAAAGCAGTTGAGTTGAAAATCAAACATGTTGCACAGAAGACACAAACTAAAAGAAATGTCAATTCACACTCTTACAAACCAAAGCTGAAGTATTAAACTAGGGATGCACATTTTATATCGTTTCTATGACCGATAACCGACGCCCTTTAATGCGTTGCGCATTGGTCTGCACGGACCGATCTGCGGACGTCCGCGCAGCAGCCAGAATTTGTGACCGCGTTGCGCGCAGGTCGCGCATCGCCAGAGCGCCACAGCAAACAAAACATGATGGTAAAAGTGACGGCAGCCGGAGCTCCAGCCTGATCGCTCCACACACCAAAGTGAAAATCTCGTGGACGGAGACAGCAGACTGTCTGGAGGGAGGAGAAGGTCTGCCGACAGAATCGCTCTGGTGCCGCCCCCGCGATTCAGAAAAAAAAAAAAAAAAAAAAAGACTAAATAAACTTTAATATTAAATGATAACATACTGACAATGTATGTGCTTAATTTTCTCTAAATAATCTGTGATAAAGGAGCAGAGAAACAGTCTGTAGTGCCGGAAAAGCTTCTCAAGGATGTGTGGAACACTGCGCCTGCGGAACGCACACAGAAAGAGTGTGCGCATCGGTGGAGCGCTGAGGCTCCAAAGCGACGCATGGATGACTTTTGAACGCCCTGTTGAGTGGTTACACACCACCATTTAGACAGATCACCATTCCGAAATACCGCTATTCCGACACGCAAACATCCCACTATTCCGACACGGAAATGTGCGCTCCGAGTGAGTGACTGACTCGGCACAGTCTGGTGCTTAACTGCAGATTTACAATAACAGCAAATTCTCATCTAAAATGTAAAAAAAAAAAAAAAAAAAAAGCTACAAGACTTAGATATAATTAACAGTACTTTAGGCTTCAATCATCTCCTATTGTTTTTTAAATTATGTCGAGAGTGAGCGCGCTGGTGATCTGTGTTCTGATTAATTTCCAAAATAAAGTTTTAGCTTCTGAAATCCGATTTTTAAACAGTTCTGATGGAGCTTAATATTTATCTGGATGATGCGGCTTCATGCCGAACCATTTCACTGTGAATCTGGATGACCCGCGGCGTCTGGAGATAAAAAATAATATTCAATGTAACGCCGGTTTTGTGCCACATGCGTCAATGCACACAAAGATACACACCCTCCCCTACTGTATAACATGAAGGCAACTGGAATTAATCAGTGAATTAAGGTGTCATCTGCAGTGCAGTCATTGATATCTGTCGTATAATGCCAGCGTGCATAAACACACGGCTCTGTGGAGAGCTCCGCTCCAGCTGGGGCTTAAAAAAAAATAACCGATAGTAGGGCTGGGCGATATGGCAAAAAAAATGATCACGATTTTTTGTTTCATATCATTCAATCTCGATTATAATCACGATATGTTATATTGTTTTTAAACCAGTTTTAAAGCATCTGCACTGAAAACTAGAACTATAGAACAGTTTAACATTTTATTAACAAACCAAGTAAATAGCAATGCAAATTAAATAATATAAACATAGAAAAATATAAGAACAATCTCACTTAACAGTGCAGTAAATGGAAAAAAAAAATCAAGGACCAAGATAATAAAATCTTGCGATGCACCGCTTTTTCAGTAAAAGAGAAGAACTGAACGATCGTTAGTTAAAGTGTGACAGTTTACAGCCCTGAGGATTTTTGTTGCTATGAAAGATTAAAAAACTACAGAAACCCTCTGGGGATAACGAAGGTGATTTAGAATTAGAGTTGCCAACCGTTCCTTGAAAAACGGAATCGTTCCGTATTTGGATGTAAAAGTGTGCGTTCCGTATTGAGCTGAAAAGGAACGCACTTTGTTCCGTATTTTTGTGAGAGTCAAAACGTGAGCAATGGAACTTGCGCTTTTTTATGAAAACTTACGGTAAATTGTTCACCGGCTCTCTGACGTTCTGTGACCAATGAGCTGACAGAGATGGCTCGACAACACATCTCATTGGTCAAAAAAAGACCGTTCCTTGGAGGCTACGGCAGCTCATTGGCCAATACTCAGTTTGGTCACAGAGCGCATGGGAGGAAGTAAATCAAAACATTAAAGCAGCGCGCAGCATGGCTTCCAGAGACATGTAAGTTTGTGCCGTTTCCATATCGGATATATCATGTTTAGTTCATTGATGTGTGTCTGCTGCTGCAGACTGTGGAGTGTTTTCAGTTTAGAAACGGAACCTTGTTGGTTTTTTTGATCAGAAGGTTTTTCAGTTTTGATTTTGCACTTTTTTAGTTGAAAATAAAAAAAAGAACATGTTAAAATCCAGAAGAGACAGCAGCTGTTTGATGTTATTTTGCACATTTAGCAATAAATATAGAATAGAATAAGAATAGAAGACTTCATTAATCTCACAGTGGAGAAATGTACAGGTGTATAGGCTCATAGAACCCACAGCGGGGTGCAAAAGTAATGAATGGTGCAATAATTAACAAGTTATAGTGCAAATCATAGTAGGATTGATGACAGAAGCTAAAGACAATGAAGATCTAACTGTATGTACAACCTGAGTCTTAAAAATATAACAGGAAATATATAATATATACAATATATACAATACAATATGCAATATATGATGCAATATATAACTATACAGTATGATATAATATGTACAATATGTTTTAGCAGAGTGAATGGATGATAAAGTGTCGCTGAATTTCTTAAAGGGGGGGTGCAGGATATTATAATGTCCAGGATTATTGCACATATTCCACACAGTAGAACTGTACAGTTTGACAGCGGTGGGGATGAGAGGCCTGTGGTAGCTCCTTCCTGCACTGAGGGTCTCAGTCGCCACTGAAGGAGCTGCTGAGCTCCTCTACCGTCCGGTGCAGTGGCTGAGAGCTGCTGTCCATGATGATGATGATACTTGAATGATAACTGTCTCACTGTAGGCCTCAAATACAAACAGATCAAGCTGATCATGAGTTATTGCAATCTTGCTACTGTAGGTGTAATGCAGTAGCCTATTGTGTTTTTATAGTCTGTAATAGGTATAACTGTGGCAAAATGCTGTTAGATATGCGTTTTTCACCCCCCAAAACCCCAGTTTCTTTCAGCTGCCCGCGAGAGGTGTTCCTTATTTCAATCTCTGGGAGTTGGCAACCCTATTTAGAATGTAAACATTATTTTGAAGTTCTGATGCTAAATATGCTGCTGCCATTATTAATGCTTGAGTCAAATGTACAACATTTAAATAATCTAGACTTGACAGATTAGATTTAAAATGTAACAGTACAAAACTACAATAATAAAAAAAAAAATAGACCAAATTAATCGTTTTTCTCCTCTTACAATGTTGCTCGTATGGTGCAGTGGTCTGAAAAGACGACACTGGCTACATTTACGTGCAGTCAATATTCGTGTTAAGATAAATATTCTGGTTTCTGAAACATTTGGAATAAACTCAGGGAGATCCTCATTCAGACCACGGCCACAGACGACGCCATGACTGCATTTGCACTTCCTGCCACTAGGTGTGCTGTTTGCATGTTCAACCTTATTTTACACAGACACCACAGAAGAAGAAGTTCGATGCAGGCGCTGCAGGCTCTCTCTGCATGTTGTTAGAAGAAGAGTGTTAGCGGCAAGACGTGGTGATCTGTTCAATGATGCGATGCATCGTTTTTTCAGTAAAAGAGAAGAACTGAACGATCGTTAGTTAAACTGTATCACAAGTAGTTCCTGGACTCAAAAGACCAGATTCCTTGCGGATCGCTGTGTTAGCAGCGGTGTGCTAGCAGCGGTGAGCAAGCAGCGGTGCGGGTGGAGCAGCCTTTCCTGTCACCAGCAGCCTCATCTTCAGAGGATAACTCCGACGCATTACTGACTTCATCTGCTTCGCTGCACTCGGCTCCACGTTCAGCTCCATCTCTGTTTACTTCTCAGACAACTTACAGGCGGATGTTCAGCAGGAAAAAGTCGACTGTGATTGGCTGTGGTCACGCACATTTCTGCCATGTCTGATCGAGTAAATGTGCCCACAGCTGATCACCGTGATCGACGGGAAATTAATCGTGATCACCAATCACGATCATATAATCGCCCAGGCCTAACCGATAGTATTAACCGGTCAAAGTTCCAGTCATCGGTTAACGATTAAACGGTTAACCATGTGCATCCCTACATTAAACCAGAACATTTTAAGCAAAAAATATGTCACGCTAATATGACATGATTACCTGGTGAAAAGTGGGTGTTCTCGCATGTCCAGAACAATGACGATGTCGCCTGGTTCCAGTCCCGGCTCCTGGTCTCCCTCTCCATGGAAGACAATCTTCTGGCCATCTCTCATTCCTGCAGAAAAGAAGTCACCACTTCATGACAGGAATTGCAAAAAAAAAAAAAAACACTGATGGACTTCGCTTTTTGTGGTCTCCTTTTATCCCCCCTCACCTTTGTCGATGTGCACCTCTAGGATTTTCTTCTGTCGCAGGATCTTGCGGCCGGCACACGCCTTGCAGCGGTCCTTGTGGCTGATTCTCTGGCCCTGCCCCTGGCAGCCCTGGCACACCGTGGACACCTGCTGCACCATTCCCAGGACTAACTGGTGAACGCGGATCTGGACTCCTGTGCCGTGGCACGACATGCACATCTGCGCGGCTCCTTTACGACTCCCGTGACCTGCAGACGGAGAACGCCTGTCAACGCGCTGGATTACAAAGTTCAGGACTATTTATGACGGATGTTTGATTTGGCGATAAAGCGATTGTCTTTGCAAGGCTGTCGCTGAAGGAAAAGTCAAAGCAAATACGTAACGACGCAGACGAACCTTCACATCGTTCACAAATGGCGTTCTTCTGGACAGAAAGTTTTCTTGTTGCTCCGTTATAAAGCTCATCCAGTGAGACTGAAATCTGATGAACAATATTCTTTCCTGTGATGGAAGGAAGCAGGAAACTGTCACAAAATGTTTTTTTCTATGAAAGAAACAAGGAAACATTTCAAAGGTATCAGTTTTCAATACCCTCAGTTATATTTCATTGTGGTATACACATAGCGACATTTTAGAGAAGTCACAATCTTTTTATGAAGAGAAGTCGACTCACTGACCGGGTTCATACTATTTCACACTATACCAATACTTCACCAGCCTAATAACTACTGAAGCTCCTGAATCAAAGTAACCTAAAACCCATAAAGCCAAAGCCCACTGCTTCTCCTGTGTGGGCTGAAAGTAGAGGACCAAGATCCCAATGTGTACATCTGATAAAATTACTCATTTAGATTCTTTTTGTAGTTTGAAAACATCACAATTTTGTATCCATATAGAAATCTCAATAAACACTTCCTTATGGACCCGTGCAGGCCTGTGAAGATACATTCTGACATCTGTATCGCAGTCAGACACACTCAACTCCACTCTTGACTCTTGATGGTTATTTACTCCAACATCTTTGTACCTTTGCGCTCTCTGTGCATCCGGCTGCCTCCACCGAAAAACAGGTCAAAGATGTCCATGGGTGACGCAAAGCTCCCACCGCCTCCGCCGGTCCCTCCTTCCTTTATGGCCTTTTCGCCTCCGCGGTCGTACACCTCTCTTTTCTTAGCGTCTGACAGCACCTCATAGGCCTGCGAGATCTGCTTGAACTTTGAATAAACAGGAGAATCACAAATTAAAAACAGTGCTCCGTGAATGCTGGACACTCGTCTAGAGACGATAACGGCGGCACTTACTTTCTCTCCTTCGGTCGGGTTTTTGTCAGGGTGGTATTTTAAGGCAAGTTTGCGATAGGCTCTTTTCAGCTCATCGGGAGTAGCGGAGGGCTTCACGCCCAGAGTGTCGTAAAAAGCAGTTTCCTTCACCATGTTTGCCTTAGATCAACTGTCCTGGGAAAGGAATAAAGAAATATTTAGAAAACACTGAAACTCTTTCATTCTGACATGTTCGTGAATGCAGGAAAACAAAAAGCAAACAGGATGAATTCAAACGCTTAAACTAAATTCTGCCTATCGTTTAATAACATTTGCATTTAGTTTGCATGTTCACCCTGTGCATGTCTTGGCTGTCTCAGAGTGTTTTGGTTTCCCCGCCAGTACAAATCATGCATTTATTGAAGTCATTATCTCCTTTGGCAACTGCTATTGTCAGAGTTGTTTCCTGATCAGTTACCAGTAATTTTCACTACATTTTCACTGTTTAGTTTAGTTTGTTGATTTAGTTTATTTATCATGCCATAAAATACTGGTTTGTCACTAGAAATTCTGAATAAAAACCATACTTTTCAGTATTTATAATATTCATATTATTTACTGTTTAACGTTCTTTTAATTCTTGGACAATGCAGTGCTGATGTGATGACTGAATTCCTCCAGAAGGGATGGATTAAGTCTTACATCCCAAAACATTACGGTATCGTATCAAGGGGTGTCCTCAGATAGTCAACGATTCGATGATTTGTTCGAAGGGGCCTGATTCGACTGCCAATCACGCAGTCGAAGCATCGAAAAAATGTGGTTATTAAACGAGGACCATTCCATTACAGCTGTATGGGGGTGCTGAATGACTGATTTTACATAGAATTGCTTGTTTTTTTCCCAAATAAACGTGATATAAAGCCTATTTGATATACATGTTAGCCTATCAAATACACTGTGGAAAAATTTACTTAACTTGTAGTTTTATTCAATATTCTATCTATTTAGTGTTTGTGAATGAACCACCATGGTGAGTGGCACAATCCGATTTTGCGCAGAGCTCCGTCACCGAGCAGCATCTCGGTGGTGATTTGGCTTAAAGGTGCTGAAAACACAGAAAAATTAGCATTGACTAGCAAAATCCTGCCTACAACACCTTTAACTTTAAAAGGCTCAAAATGTCGGAAAAAAAACAAAAAACAAAACTTCAGACCAAGTCAAAGATGATCCAAAAAAAAGTCAAATGCAAGTTGTGTCCTTTCATATCGCTCCACAACAACATGGCTTTCCACCTTAAACAGGTAAGTAGCCAGGTAATTGGGCTACTAAAAGACGGTTCTGTTACTCAATTCTCATTTTTAATTGCTGTCTTTTATTTCGTTTAATTGTAATATTTTAGGTTATTATTATATTATTATTATTTATCTAAAAGGCTCATTCTATTTAATTTAGTGTTTGTTTTTGCATGGATGTTGCGCTGCGAAACGGACCGACACAGCTCAATTAAGCCCATTTCATTTAATTTGAGCAGATAATGTGAGAAATTGTTTAGCCAAAAAATGTGAGCTTATCTGCAGAGATTATAGACACAAATTACATGCTTTAGCCTGTTTGTTAGAAGTGAGTTTGGTTATAGTCATTTGAACTATACTTCATTTGTTTGATGTTTAGAGTTACCGACGCTTTGTTCCAGTCTGTGTTTCAGTGTGTAGGAAAAAAATAAGTGTTGTTTTACCTGCCTGCGCTGTTTATTCATTTATTTATTTATTTTTTTATTATTATTAGTGCAATCAGGGCCGGCTGTAGGCATAGGCGCCCCGACGCTCCGTGTGCCGTGTGAGCACCGCTCTGCACTGTGCTGCTCCGACGCCCTGTGTAGGCATGCTCCACCAAACAAGATGATAGATTCGACTATCAGTCGTCTACTGGCAGGATCCGACTAATCAGATTCGACTATGGAAATTCTTAGTCAGGGACACCTCTAATCATATCACTTTAACACTATTTTTCTAATCATTTCATAATCTTACCATTTAGTAGGCTAAAAACCAGATATTAGAAATTAAGATTTTTTCTCTTCATTTTGCTGGTTCACCTTTGAAATGTCCCTTTTCTTAACTGTTGTTCGTGTTCCTGTTTTTTTTTTTTTGCCCTTGCTCATTTAGTCTTGCTGTCGTATCAATCTTCAAGTGAAACACTCTGACTTCCATCAAACATACATGACATATGTTATAATCATCACAAACAGAAACCCCCTCCTCCCCTTCCCTTTATCAAACAAAGATGCGTTTCGAGCCAGCCGCAATCTTTCTGCTGATTGCTGCTTATTTTGTGAGCGTAACACTGGACTACAGCCTGTAATGTGGGTGGGAGGAGTTTCCTCGGGGGAAAGACAAGATTACCATGTTTGAGCTTCGATGAATATTTGTCATTTTGTGCACTTTCTCACAGAAACGTTGGAAACTTATGCAACATAGGTTCAATAAATTCTGTTAGTGTGAATGTGCATGCAGGTATATGGTTTTTATTTTATTTTTTTTTAATAAAAACATATTAGTTGTGGTATAACTTTTAGGTCTCACATTGCACCTTCTTCTCCTGCCAGGGCAAGTTGGCCTGAAGAACGTGTGTCAAACACTATTTTGGTGAGGGAACCTGTTAGATGAGTATTTTATCAAGTGCACTCTTATCACACTGAATGAGCTGAGCCGGGCAGGATTCTTCCTCCCTTGTTTTCTTTGATGAAGGTCAGTTTGTCCTGCAGCAGCTTGAGAAACTGCTTGAGATGAGAATAAGTCAAATATTAACTCAGTACTTTCGGGGGTGTTTTTAAGTCTGGGGTTGAAGGAATTGCTTGCATTACCGAGGCGTAAGATTCATCTTAGTTCAGAGGCCACACCTACGTCAACTGGAGCACAGCTGGGTTTGACCAGTAAAACCTTCAAAGCGAAAAACTGTTTGAAACAGACTTGATGTTTCTGGGGGATGCTCAATGCATTACTGAGGAACAGTTGACACTGATCATAAGGATGGGTCACTCCTTTTCGGTTGTTAAGTAGAGAGCATGACTGTATAACAATGGGCCCGAGCAGTGCTACCTTAGCACCAGTTTAGAGGGCCTGGAGCCGGGGCTGAGGAGGTGGAAAAGCAAAGAACCGGGGATCAGTCTGGCTCTGGTTCTAACCTAGCACTGGAACCAGCTGGGTGGAAAAGAGCCACCTGTAAGCTAAATATTGTGATGGTGGAAAGAAATACTGCAGCTGAAGATGACCATACAATCAATGACAGAGGCTCAGATCACCCCAGGAAAAGAAGCAACAAATGTAAAGTTATTGGAGGAAAACCGTCATGAAGTAAATAAATGGATTAAGTCAGTCCATTAACCACAATCCATAGAGACAAGTAAATCTAGCATATCTTCTGTCCTCACCTCCCAAAAAAACAAATTGACAACTGAAACAAAGTTCTAAAGAGCAGTCTTGGTCTCATTGGGTGATCTTTCTACTTCATTGAACAGAAAACTCAACCAAGGCTGCAGCCGCAGGAGGACTGACCAAACTCCAGAGATAAATTAAACTGGTGCGTCACGACTGCCTTATTCTACAAAGCGCAACAATGTAAAACGCTTATACAGTTTTAAACTGTGAAAAACTTTCTAAAACTGGCACACATTCGTCTACTTCTATCTAAATTAATCAGTCCGTGATTTATTTAACGAAACCGATCCAAATAAAATCTATTTGATTTGAATAATTGAATCGGTGAAATATGTGGGTATTACCGATCAATGGCTTCCAACAGCGTCTCCCTTACAGCTCACGGTGAAAAATGAAACACCGCTGCTGTGATTGGAAACGAAAGTCATCAGCACAACAAACGGGACTTTCACTTTCCAGGAACCTGTTGTCCGTCTCTCACAAGTTTAACAACACGTCGAAAATTATGTAGAAAAATAATGTGTGCGCAACATTTCCTAATTAACCGTGAAGTTTTGGGTCAATATTCTAGAGAAAACAAATCTCGTTGAATTTTTTTTTTTCATGTTTTCTCCAGACTTGTCCGGTTTTTTAGCCGGTTAACGGGAGCTTAGGCAGAAATACATAACACACGAGGGGCTCGGACTGGGGGAGCTAACAGGCCCGTCGGAGATATACTTTAGATACGCGGGCTAAATCCGAGCCACGGGCCTCCCGCAGCAGAAAACCAAAACCATCAGACGGGGCACAGAGTTTGTGGATATGAAGACATTTTCCAACCTTGCGTGAAGTCTTTCGGTCCCTGGAGAGCTCGGGGATCTTCCACAGCTTCCAGAATCTTCTCCGTCTCCAACACGCCAAAACAGTCGCGCGCAATGACGTCACATGTCTGCGACGCGGCAGGACTGGTCAACAAATCGAGCGTGGGCTACGTGTAGCTCCAATGTAGCTTTGAAGAAAGAACTCCGTTCTTAAAAATGATAAAATGCCCACCTGCTATCTCATCAGCGAGGAGGGCGCTCACAGACCCATCAGGCTGCCTCATTTACAGACGGTGGTCTTGGGTCGAGGACCCGAAACGACCATTAAGGACAAGAAATGCTCTCGGCAGCAAGGTAACTTAGGTTTATCTCTTTAGCTACTTTAGCTTATTGACCCTGACAAAGATTCTAAAATTAAAATAAACTTTACGTTCAATGTTTTACATGTTCCCACATGACTGTGTACACCTCATACATATTTTACAAATTTGAGCTTTGAAAATGTTCAGTTTTCCACAGTTCAGTACACATCTATCTATCTATCTAGTATTCTGCAAGAGTAGTTTTTTTTTTCTAATTCTTAATATTAGTTCATAATTCTCCCATCAACATTATCGAAATGTGCAATAATTGACTGTTGTGTGCAGTTTGAGTGTTTTTCATACCTGAGTGCTTTTTTTTTTTTAGGAATTTTATTGTTCTCTTTTAAACTTTCTACTTTCTTTACGGCCTGGTCACAATCAACATTGACTCCAGGTGGACAGCAGACTAAAAAATTCAGCCTCAACAAACTGTGCCAATTTTTATTTTCACTACACTAGAGTTTTCGAGCAATCATATGCAAAAAAATTCATCCAGTAATCTTATTTGGTAGTAAAATGGTGATCAGTTAAAGATGTCGAGGTAAAATGGGGTATGGACTCTACATTAGCATGACTTGGATAGCATAACAAGAGTTAAAACAGATGAAGAGCATCACTACAACTTAATAAACTCAGTTGTTTGTTTAATTTAGTAAAATATATTAACAGAACTCTGCTTTATTGCCCATCAAATGACCACAAAAGACTCTATAACATGCAAATGTGATGAAATATGTGGAAAATAAATAATCTTTTCTGCAAACTTAATATAAATGTCTGCACATACAATTTGCACATTGCTGGATTGCTGTAATTTATGTTTCTTAACTGATTTGTATCAAATGAACAACAACAACTGCATTATTTCTGAAATCTTGACACTCAGAAGTTTGTAAAATGTCCTATCGGGCTGATGAATCGGCCAATCCGATGAATCGGTCGACCTCTAAGTGCAGTGAAATAACATAAAGTCACTGAAATTGTTGTTTAAATTATCTGGCAATTACCATTACCAAATTTACCAAATGAGAATTTTCCCGTAGCATTATGCGAGTTATTCAAAAAGAGGAATTTTGGAATTCAAAGTCCTTGCTTCGATTCTCTGCGTTAGTTTTCTGTGGGTAAAAGATGTACTTTTAGGCAAATATGTTGTCTTGAGAGTTGTAGATAAATACACCCCTTTTCAACATGCTCACATGTTCCAATAATATCAAGAATTTCAACTTCTAAGTGGAATAACAAAATGCGAGGGTATGGACACTACATGGGGTACGGACACTACAATTGCAAACAAAAGATCCCATTTGCAACTATTGTAATATTAATTGTGTGCACTATATCCACAACATATCATCATTCAAATAGTGCTACCCAGGTATATAAAATAGAACATTCAGCTCAAGCCAAATACATAGTAGTAATGAGGAACTGGATAGGGGTACGGACACTACCGGAAATTCTGGACATCAAGATACTATATTAGTTCAGCCTTTGTAACTTCATAGATAGTATATTGCTGATGCTATTTTTGGTCAGAAACTGATCCAATACCATAATAGATATATTTTAGACATGGCCTTGGCTTATATTGTGCTTATTTAAAAAAATAAGTCTCCATTAAGTCAAAAATCAGCTGAAATAGAGAAATATATAACGAGTTGAGCTTCCAGCTTCGCGGAACACAGCTCGGCTCCCACAGCTCGAATTTGCACGAAACAACCTGCAAAATAAAAGTAATCACATCCATTATCAAAAAACATCACAGTATTTCAATATATTTCTGATTTCCTTTGAAAATGAAGCTCCTAAAATTCAAACAGTCTTGTTTTGACCAGATATAACGCCCTTTTTCCTACAAAAAACCTTACATCAAATCGTCTTGGCGAAGATGATCAATGAAACATGCAGAAATAAATGCATGTTGTTGTTTCAGTAAGCCATTGGCTGTCCAAACACACTCTCAAATGCATTCAAACACTAGCCTACACCACATTAGAAGACAATAACAACACACACAATACATTTCACAGGAAGATTGTGACCAGGCCGTCTAATATACTTACACCGTGGCACACGTAAAGACTGTACTTACAGTATTGTTGCAACAGCAAACATTGTTCCAAATCTGATCCAAACTCTTTGGAATGTTTTAGCTGATTTGAATGTAGAAATAAGAGATTTGAGAGCACCTGTAAATTGGTGTTCATGATGTACTTTCATCAACACTTTCCTCTCCCAACCAGTGGAACTGAAAGCAGAATGCAACAAGGGCTACGTCAAAGTTAAACAGGTAAGATTAACAGAATCACAGAATTTTAACTTGAAACGAATATAAATATTATATGAAGGTTTAAACAGGATTGTTATTTGAATGACTGACAGGTTTTCTTACTAATTATTAATTACTCTGCCTCCCTTCTTCCATCTCTGTACTAAAGCTGGGTCCAAACCCGACCTCAGTTGATTCTGTGGTGGTGGGTAAAGGCAATGAAGTGAAAATCAAGCCTGGACAGCAACTCCACATTGTCAATCAGCTTTACCCATACACGGTACAGTTCAAAGAGGATTTTAGTGGCAACAACGGTGGAACCAAGAGACCACGAGAGCAAGCGTCAGAGGACAAAGAGAGCCAAAGAGAGACTCAGAGTATGAAAGCAGCCAAACACGCAGAAAACAGTCCTGTGTCAGTGAGTCCGCAAAAAGTCACAAAAATGAATGTGAGAAAAAAGAAAAGATAATCCTGTTTTTGAAGTGTTGATTTTATTTATTTTTGTATTTTATGAATAATTTTTATGGATGGTGTAGAAGAAACATGTCGCCTGATCTTTGTTTCAGGAAAATGTTGGACATTGGAGCCAAGGCCTGAAGGCTTCAATGCAAGACCCCAAGATGCAGGTAGCTATCGTCATTACAAATATTAAAGTTTCGTTTAGAAATTTCAAGGTACTAGGAATTTCATTGTGCAGTTCATTTGACAATGTTTCAGTTTCCATCAATAATCTTTTCATTTTTCTAGGTATATAAGGATGACAAAGTAGTAGTGATTAAGGATAAATATCCCAAAGCACGCCACCACTGGCTTGTCCTCCCATGGCAGTCGATTCCCAGCCTGAAGGCACTGCGTGCTGAGCACTGCGATCTAGTGAAACACATGCATCAAGTGGCTGACCGGATGATTCAGCAGTGCCCTGATAAAAGCTCGCTGCGCTTCCGCACAGGTTACCATGCCATCCCAAGTATGAGGTATGTATAAAGAATGAATAGACACAACATGACCTGATATGCAAATATTATGAATCCGTATTTTATTTACAGTACAAAAGGGACATCTTATCAGTGTTTAATGTGAAATATTTTACTATCTTGGAAGATAATTGCTCATAGCTACATCTAAATACTGAAAAATTATATGTGAAAAGTATTCAAATATGAAGATAAGGACAAACATATGACCTTCAGGTGATACAGACATACAGGGTATCTGATGCTGGTTATGCTCTCTTCCAGCCATGTTCACCTCCATGTGATCAGCCAAGACTTCGACTCTCCGTGTTTAAAGAACAAGAAGCACTGGAACTCCTTCACAACTGAGTATTTCATTGATTCTCAGGGTAAGAGCAAATGTGTCCAGTTATATTTTGTCCCTTGTAATTCCTACAACCTTCTTCCAATCTGGGTGTGAAATTTTTAACGCAATCAAAACTGAGACACTGCACTTAAAGTCCATTTTCATTCACATCTTGAATATGTTTTGGTGAACAGCATCGTCATATAGATGGACCCAACCGTTACTGGTTGAGGGCTGTTATAATTTGGTCATTACAGCAACTTAGCCTTTCTATGCACTGATCGCATGCCCTGTTTTTCCTCCGACAGATGTCATTCGAATGCTTGACATGAACGGTAAAGTCACTGTTAAAGAAGGCACCAGTGAGCTGTTGAAACTACCTCTCCGCTGCCACGAGTGCCACAAAGAGGCTTCCACGATCCCAGCTCTCAAAGAGCACTTGAAGTCACATTTTCCTTGATGAGAACACGAGTTCAAACAAAATTCAGCGCTTCAAATGTTGAATATTTGAATAATAGTACATTTTTTGACGGTTGACTACAAATTTGTTTTGTGAATTGATTTTGATAACATATTAGACTATATCAGGGTTTACATTTAAAGATGTAGTCACGCTTTCAGTTGAGATTTGTTGATACGTTGAAGATAGATGTCAGTTTGTAGATATCTTTTATGTTGGACTTTTCCTGTTTCATACCAAGACAGCCATTCTAAGATTGGATCATTTCATTCACTGTCTTTGAATTTTTATGTTAAAATGAAAATTTTCGAAGAAATAAGTATTGTTTTGTTCAATAAAAAAAGTGAATAATGGTTTGTTTTAATTTCTTATAAGTGAAAATAATGAAACAGCACCAGATTCCTTACACAAAACACCAGAAGATACTGGGATAATTTTTGTAAACTGTTGTTTTAGACATTGAGTGCTTGAATAACATTTTTCATTCTGATCAACCAGTATGAAGTGGACATCATAGATGAGTTTAAATAACACAGTGGGGACCTTTGTCGCCATCTAGTGGTATTTTATGTGTAATTCATAAGAATAAGAAACAAAAGGGCATTAAAGGGCTTTAAATTAAAGACTGACAATGATCAGACGGTATATAGTATTGATTGCCCATTTTAATGTATTTAATAAACGCAAACATTTCCTTGCGCGGAGGAAAAGCTGTGATGGCCCGTACGGGGATCGAACCCGCGACCTTGGCGTTATTAGCACCACGCTCTAACCAACTGAGCTAACCGGCCATGCTTTCTGGGCAGATAACCTGTGTTTTTCAATAGGGTGTGGGACATATTAGGAACGCTTCCTGTTTTCTGTAAAATATTAAAGATTTCAGGACAATATGCCCCTCCAACAGCGTAATATATGAAAACTTTGCTTTTGGGAAATTCATTCTGCAGTAATTAAACTGAGGCGCTAAGCAGTGCTTATTTATGGGAAGAGACCCCTGCCAGAGAAAACCAAACACAGGAAGACTGGAAGAACATGCAAACTCCACACAGAATTACAGCGGTAATTATAGAAATTGTGTGAGCCACATCATTTTGGTAAAAAAGAAAAAAAAAGTTTATTATTTATCAAAACAAAGTAAATACAGAGGACATATCTTCACAATAGATTTCACTTTCAAAAATATATTAGCTGAGAACTGCAAAAAAAAAAAAAAAAAAATGTACGAACAATAGTGCTGTGGCTTATAGAGGACATCAATGCTGGCCAAGCGCAGACGATCATCTCAGAATGAACTCCCTTTCATCCTCTACTGGCATCATCAGATTGTCCACAGAGAAATGAGCATCGTCTCCAACACTCTGGAAGAAATACTCTTCACTTTCACAGCTCTGCGTGCCGTTCACACAGCCGTTGTCTCGCTCCAGCTCAGCACTGTCGCTGGCTTTACTCTCCTCTGTGCTGTTGCTGGCATCCCTGCTTTCGCTGGCGTTGCTGGAGTCTTTGCTCTCATTACTTTCACTGCTGGTGCTCTCGCTGCTGTCCACCACAGCTGGAGCAGCAGTTTCATCGCTGCTGTCGCTGCTGTCCGAGGGGTTTCCCCTGCTGCCGGAGGTGTGTGTGGGCTCGCTCAGCTCATTGCTCAGGCTTTCCGATTGACCCGTGACCTCTGTGCTGTTGTCCACTCTGCGCAGGACTTTGACCACACTTGCGAAGACTCGCACCCAGCTCTAAAGCAGAGGAAAATCAGAACCTTGTGTTATTCTCTTTGCTAGAACAGGACACAGCTTCGAATCAAACATTTCACCCCACCTTTCGAACGTTCTCCTCACTGCCCATGCTGTCGTCTCTTGTCTCATCCTGAGAGTCCAGCTGTGGAGAGTCAGCAGGCCAAGTGAACCAAAGCGATACCAGAATAATTCAAAACAATACATCAATAGTAGGCCCTTCACAGATTAAAAAATAATGATGTAGCCACCGGTTTCACAAAATATCAAATTTTACCTTGTCATTCTCATCTGATTGGCTGTCACTCTCCTCTGAAGTCTGTTAAGGAGAAATCACATTTTAGTGAGCAGTGCCAGTCAGAAACCATATTTAACCTAACATGTAACTAGTTTGTATACTAAGTAACAGATTGCTTATTGTTTCAAAAAGACGTGTCTTTCATTTAACATGAAATGAAATGTAACAAAAATGTTTGTTACATGTTTCAAAATGTAACAAATGTGAAATCATCCAATTCTTTGAGGTTATAGGCCCACCTTGTCTTCTGATGAGGTTTCATTTGATTCAGACTCTGAGCTCTGTACAAAAAAAAAAGAGAAACAGTTACAGCATGTGAACAGTTTTTTTTTTTTTTTTTTTTAATGTAATGAGTTTTTTACATCTATTTGACAGATAAATGAACTCACTTGACTTGAGGTGACTTCCTCAGAGCTCTGCAACACACGCACATACAAAAGTTTCAGATTAAGTGAAATTCCTCTTTCTAAGAAGAAAATCCATTAGGCTCTACACTTAGAATAAATGTGTGTATTACCTGAAGCTCTGAGGTGTCGTTTTCCACCGATTGTGAAACAGAGATACTTTCTGTCTGGAAAAGCAAAACAAAGTGAGCAAACACCATCTTGTGTCTGATTATACCTTACAACTGCAGTCGCAACAATTTGAGCATTCATTTAAAATCCATCGTTCATGTCAAGCACTGCTCGGGCAAGCCGTTGCTCCACGGAGCAAAGAAACTGAAGTAAACAATAGTTTCTGATGAAGCACTTGTCTTGGTGTGAAGAAACACCTATTGTGTCTGTGGACTTCAGCTTCAGTGCTTTTAAGAAAATTAATGTGCAGCATATATATATATATATATATATATATATATATATATATATATATATATATATATATATATATATATATATATATATATATATATATATGTATATATATATATATATATATATGTATATATATATATATATATATATATATATATATATATATATTTATATATATTTTGTCATCTATAAAGACTGTAGTGTGGTGCAGTGTAGGCACAAAACAGGATGCTGAGGAGGACTTACAGAGTTCGAGTTCTGTTCACTTGATTCTGAAACAGCACTGTGAAAGATCTGCCATGAAGAAAAAACATATACATCATTACAAAGAAATAGTAGAAAAAATAATTTATCCATTTGTTATTTTGTCAGGTGGGCATGTGAGATTAATCAATGAAATAGTTGAGGATCATTCCAAGAAAATTCATTGCAAAAATAAAGAAACTCCTGCACATAAGATTCAGGTTCACTTTTCTTCTACATACTTACCGGATTGGCAAAAACTGCTCCAATCAGGCAAAAAGTTATGATGGTCAACTTCATTCTATAGCAGGAATAAATATAAACATCATTATTGTTGTCAGTTTTTAAAAGCATAAAATAGTCTGTTTATTGCATTAAAAAAATCAAAACTAAATTTATAGAGTATATAGTATCGTAAAACTATCAGATAACATTGCTTGAAAATGTCAATGATACTCAGATTTTACTGCCTTCAGATCATAAATCAACACAAATGCTCAATATGACGAAGTGAAGGAGCATCAGTAAAGGTTCAGAGATATCGCACATGCAAGAAGAACTAATGGGACACTTTTAAAATCAGCAAGACAAATGAAATCATGCAGATGAATTACCTTTCTGCCTGTTAGACTCAGAGTTAGTGAGGGAGACTAGTTGGTTCTTGTCTAATGTACAACAGCAAGGAGGAGAATCCAGTGCCTGTTCTGAGCCGTATAGACGCTGGTGGCTGAAGCACTAAAATGTGTGGATATGCAGAAGGAAACTCCAGGAGTCCCATATATAAGTAAGTAATCTTAATTAAGGTGGTTACATCACTTCCTTCCGGACCTCTCTCCCTCCCTCTCTCTCTCTCTCTCTACATATGAAGGTATATGTGTTCCTGCAGAAGAGCGGGAAAAAAAAGAAAAGAAAAAACACTCACATGCATGCACACAGATTCATTGAGTCACTGAATTTCCTCCGCCCCCTCTCCAGTCTTTAGTGAAATATAGCTTAGCGTAGTAAAACATAGGGTTTGTGGTCTGCTGAGAAAACAAACTCACCCACACAGGGAGGAAGAGAGGGCCAGACAAGGTCTGCTTGTTTCCAGTGAAATGGATGTTTTGGACATGTAATTGTGGTCTAATAATGAAATTAGGAGGAGCATGTTGGGGTTCTGTGAGGACGACTTCTAGACACTTTGGCTTTGATACGAAAACATAAGAAAAATAGTTAACTAATGTCTCCCTAGTAAAGTGAATAGACCTGCTCAAACATCATAGTTTGTCACAAACACACATTAATGTTTAAGCGCACAGTGAATTTAATGTAAAAAAACAAAACAAAACAATGCGAAACCCTATTTTGCAACCATTGGCCGTCAGTGTTACATGAGGTTTCTGAAAAATGCGGTCGTTCTTGGAAATAGGGCAAGTACAGTAGAAATCCTAAAAACAGCCTCATGTATTTCCGACCTAAGGCTCATAACTGCTTCCTGGATATCCTTATATGGCCAAGCCCGAAAACAGGATCACAGAATTCCTTGTTTAACCTCACGCTGGATTTCGACTGTGCAAAAGGAACTTGTAATTAGACTGGATGTTCACCAGTCCTGAATTATCCTCCAAAGCCACAGGGGAGGAGTGTGGAGAAGTTGATTGATGCTTGTTATTGCACACAGACAGTCAACAAAATCTGTGCTTTCACCCAAAGGTTACTTAAGTTTTGACTCCATATTACGGCTCCTTGTTGTCTGTATATAACTGATATTAGTGATGGAACTGACACTGTTACTGCAGATCAGTCATCAATGATTACAGCTACTATGATGGTGCAAAAAGCCACATCATGCCAACGAATTCACGAGAAGCAGCTGCTATTCAGCGGTGCATTCATATGGAAAATGACTGTAGATCTATTATGCATCTGTCATTTATAGCTTTTGATTTTTAAAAGTGTTCTTTTGCTGCCATTCCCAGTGAGGAAAACTTCCCGGGACCTTGATGTAGAAATGTAAACTTTGGGACTCAGACGCCCTCATACAAATTCCACTCAGGTGACCCTGAACCATCTTTCACTTATATTGCAATGAGTTTAGGATGTTGACCCTTCTGAAATCACTGAGTACTTCATATTTCAAATTTTATTCTTCTCTGTTTAATCATAAGTCACTGTATGTTATAGTTTATCCTTCAGTTTGTGATTCTTCCATCTATTATGTCTTGGTCTCCATAAATTCCTGTGGGTGATTTCAAGTCAAGGACAAGAACTTCACCTCTAACTGGCTCTTTTGATATATATATATATATATATATATATATATATATATATATATATATATATATATATATATATATATATATATATATATATACATACATGTTTAAAATGATGCAGTGTTCTCTCTTTTTGCTCTTTTCCTGTCTCGATCTTCTAACCTCAGCCAACAATGGCAGGTCACTGCTCACGCTTGTATCAACTGTAGGCAGTTTGTTATGCGTGCATGTTGTTTTTAATGTTGTCATTGATTAAATTTAACCGAGCTGCTGCATTAAAATTACCTTGTGAAGCAAGATCAATAGTCTGTCCAAAGGTGAACATCCCATGCTGATTGTGTTGTGAAAAGCTTATCAATGGATATTAAAAGAATTCTATGACAAATATTTGTCACTGATTTCAAAGGAAAAGATCTGTTAATCTAGTGACATCTAGCGGTCAAGGCTGTGCATGATTTCTAAATCAAGGCAACATGCTCACAATGGTTTGAATTGGCTTCATCCAGACACTAGAGACACTTTCACAAATAGATACAGAAATTCACTCTAGCACAGGAATTTAAGATGACAAGAATCAACGGCAACAACAATGATAAAAATCCACAAATTCCTCTTTTGCGATGATGATAATAAAGATAACATTGATAATAATAAGGATGGATTTATGAGATGCTCAGTTTTATATTGTAATAGGTCACCTTTTATCATGTGTGACTTACAGTGTGGATTTTTGGACTAAATTAAAGTTTAATGTGGGACCTTCCTCTCTCCCTTTCTCTCTCTCCATATCCCTGTCACCCAAAAGCCCTCCCAAAGTTACCAATGGAGTCCTGGAGTGTGTATGTGTGTGTGTGTGTGTGTGTGCGCGTGTGTGTGTGCGTGTGCGTGAGTCTCTCATCCAGTTTGTGTGGACAATGTGTGTGCTGTCTTGAATACAAAAGGCGGTCTTCACAGGTTCAACGCAGCCACATACTGGTGTTTGTGCAGGAATCCCATTTTTGTTTCCACTGCCAGCCTCAGGTAAAATGTTTATTGTATATTTATTACCGATTATTGATCATTATTATTTTTTATTATTTTTATATTATTTTGTCATGCAATTTATCAGTAATCGAACCAAAGTGTGTTTGTTGTTTACTTATAAGTTCTGACGGCAGTAATTATTGTTGACTACATATTAACTTTAAATATTCTGTCAATACTGTGATCTGCAGGTAAGCACATGTAAAATATTATTTTCTATGTGGAAAAGAAGCAACAGTGCAAAACTCTGAGTGTTAAAATGAAAAGCAGATAAGAGTGAAGACACAACTAGCTGTCCTTCCAAGGTCACGAGTCACTCGGTCAGGGTGAAAGGTGCAAAAATTTCTGTCAGAAGATGTTATTATGACTATAAAAAGAGTACTTGCTTCAGTACTTCAAAAATAATGTGGAGCTGCAAGGATGCATTCCATTCATGTGTAGTAAGAGATACTGCTGAGCATTACAAGTGATGGGAAGTCAGAAAAATAAAGTCTCGCAAAGTTTTTCCAGTTTGTTTTCTTCTATATTGTACTTCTTACTGCTAAATGTTTTTCTAAAAGTCTGTGGAGGTTGTTTTTGTTTTGCAACCCTTCCAGAACTAATTTACACTACACAAAGTATGGACAACTTTATTGCTGTACTTATTTCAGTTTGAATAAAATACATACAGCATTTACAACTATCATAAGTATTAACAAAAAATTGTGTGTGCTCACTATACAATGTCACATTTAAACTGTAAAAATGCTACTGCTACTGCTACTGCTTTCACTTGTTGCTATATTTCTATATGCACGGTGACCGCGGCTGCATCTTTCTCATGTTTATGGCGCTGAAACATGGAGCCATCATTCCGCTGGACAGACTCCCTAATGTCTGTTTTGTTTCCGCTCACAGAGACAAAAAGTTTGTGGACTTAGTCAACTTTTTCCAGTCTGGTAGCTTCTGATGTTTACTTTAGCGCTGAATGTGACTTTGGAGAGCGAGGCGCATCTCGGAGGCCTGTCGCCTTGACAACAGTGGAGGCCGGTCCCACAGCCCTGCTCGTGATGAATGTGCTGGCAGCATACAGATGCATTCATCTGCTTCAACTTTGAAAGATGTGCCAAGTTCATGTCTTTGTCTGTGTGTGTTAGAAGTCCAGATATAATGCACTGATTGTTTGTCTTTCTCATGTTTGCCTAATACGTTTCTCAGAAATGCAAACTTGCAGGGACTTTACAATGCTGTCATGTTTGAATGAATTTCACCAGATGTTGTAAACATTCATTTTATTTTGACAGGTATGAGGGCCTGCTTAGTATTCCTTTGCTTACTGGCAACAGCACTTCCCTTGACTGTGAGTAGAATATATATCTGTGCACATATCTTTATATCAAAAGTCTGTTTAATTAAATATTGTGGTTTATTTCGTGCAGATGAATTTCAATAACTATTGTCATAATGTTCAGGTAACAAGTAAACCTCATGGAAAGCACCATGGATTGCATAAAGCGTTACAAACAGCCAAGGAAAAGGTAAAGAAGTAGATTAAAGTGCTTGAAACACTGTGGATGATTGTACATGATGGAGCCAATGTTTTTCGTCTATCTTGGTTCAGGATTTAATCACAGAAGAGACCAACAAGCCCCAGATTCTCCCCACTGTGATCACATTTGAAGCCAGCAGCCAGGAGCAGGAGGATGAAGAGCTGAGCTCCCAGGACAACGCCAACAAGGAGGAGGGGAAGTCGACAGAAAAAAGAGGGAAAAGCACAGCGGTTCTGTTGAGTGAGGAGGAACTGGTGGACCTCCTGCAGGGAGAGGAGGAAGAAGAGGATGCAGAGAGAGAACAGGAGGAAGAGGGGCGTGAAGGAGAGGATGCCGGGAAGGAGGTGACTGAAGATGAGAAGACTGAGGCAGAAGAAAAGCTGGATGAGAGCTCAGAAACAGATGAGGAGGTGATGGAGGAGGCAGAAGAGGAAAGAGCTGTGGAAGATGTGATAGAGGAGGAGGTGGAGAAGATATCCAGTGAGGAAAGGATGGAAGAACCAGCTGGGAAAGATGAGCAGGTGATACCGTTTGAGGACATGGATGGCAGTGCAGAATCAGAGATTCCTGTTAATCTTGATTATGCTGCTGATAGTGGCATTCTGCAGCCTCTACACAAAACCCACACCGAGACCCTAAAGTCTGCTCCAGAAATAGGTATTTCAGAGACCGAAGAGAAGAAATCCAATGAAAAACAACCAGCCGACATGGACAGTGACCATGAGCAAAACATGCAACAGACAGAGGCGGCCGACAGCGAGGAAGTGGTGGACCAGAACAAAGACAAGGAGCAACCAAACAAACAGGCAGAATTAAATGTCAAGAAGAAAGAACCCGAAACAAATGTGGACCCTCAAGAACCAAAGAGCAACGCAGAGCTCGAATCGAAGTCCCGGCCATCTGGAAAAGAGGAGGAGAAGAGTAAGAATGAGAGTGGAAGTCACACAAAGGGAAAGGGCAAGAAGCAAAAGAAAAACCAGAGGGCGAGGAAGCACTCGGTACAAAGAGATGAAGCACAGCAAGGAGTCATCCAGAGCCAACAGGATGCCCCACAGTCTGATGGGAGCAGCACCGACAACACCGTCCACAAGGCAAAGAGGAGGAGGGCTGGAAAATGGGTAAATGCTACGGATCACATGATCATGATGAAGCCGTGAAATGTTTTTCTTTTAGTGATGAACTCACACTTACGTCAGGGTTTTTGTTTCACAGCTGCTAATGATCAGTTATTAACATAAAGTAACTTTTCAGTGTGAAGCAAATGCAGTTCATGGTAAAAATAATGATAATAAAAAAAAATCTGTAAACCAGCATCATTAAAAATACCAGAGTCTGTAAAGTTCAACAGTACAAGTGCAATATAAGACAAAAATGTCTTGTGAGAAGACAAAAATGTGAAGAAATGCAAAAATAAGACCAGCACGCGATGAAAATGAACAAAAAGTTGTAATACAAACCATTTCTAACTGCCCCCAAGTGGCAGAGAAGTAACATGTGGTTATTTTGTCTGGGATTCAGTTTTGCTATCATGAGCAATTATCTAATCTCTGTGTTTTTTCTCCTCCCCATTCCTCGTTGATTATGTGTTTTCTAGGGTCCTTTGGTAGGTGTGAACCCAGTGCAGATTAGAGCGACAGTGGAACTGTTCCCCCGGTCCAGGCCTTCTCTTGGTGGAGGAGCACATCTCTCTGAAGCCCCCGCTGGTTGGTGTTTATTTCTGTTCACTTATCATTTGAAACGTCCTCATCAGCGTCCTCTGAATAAACTATTTTATCGGAACCTCAGAATACAATGGAGATGTTTATTCTAGATATAATAAAGGAAGCAAACAAAGACAGGTAGCTCTTGGCAAAGAAGAACCAGGAGTCAAAATGCACTGAAGAAAATGTCAAATCTTGCAGAGTCAAAGAAGCGTCGAGCTTGAAATCAAGGCATTGGTATTCAGAAAAACACTGCTGTGATGTTCACATTAGTTAGCTGAAATCTGAGAATCAGTGTCAGTTTTTATCCTCAATACTTTTTTCATTCTGTGCTTATAGGTCAAAGAAAGACTGGAGCCAAAATCCTCATTTATTTGAAAAATCTATACAAATGAAGATCAATCTTCTGAAAATAAGCTTGGGAATTATTCTACTATCAAAATGTTTTTTACGTGAAACATATTTCTAGAACTGTCTGCAGGGTTTAGGTGACAGAAGGCCTTTTAGTGTCTGGTCAGCAGCCGCAGCAGACTTTATACCACATACGGTATGATGCACTATCCCAACAGTCTTACAGGGGAATCTGCTGACGGGATCATTTTGCTCAAACTTCCGCATGACTAGTGACCCTGGGCTTCACGGTCACTACCAAAACACAGGCCCCGCAGGCTTAAGGAGAGAATAAGTGAGATCAAGTTGAATTTAATCACTGTGCCAACTCTAATGACAGAGGAATGTAGAGGATGGAGTAATGTGGTTACAGCTTGTTGGTTTAAAGTCGGATGAAACTAAATCACAGCATTTTATCATTAATATCACAGTTTTTTTTTAAAAAGGTGGATAACTTTGCTGTGTTTTTCTTTTTTTCAAGATCCATGTGACAACTTTCGGTGCAAGCGTGGGAAAACATGCAAACTTGACGAGGACAATAAGCCAGGCTGTGTGTGTCAGCAACCGTCAGAGTGCCCTCCCAGTGTCAATGAGTTTGATCATGTAAGTCCTCAACATCTGCTGATGAAAAACTATGAAGTTTGGCTTCTGACTACACCAGTATTGTAACATTTTTATTTTTTTCTAAAGGTTTGTGGAACAGACAATAAAACATATGACACATCCTGTGAGCTCTTTGCTACTAAATGTAACCTGGAGGGGACTAAGAAAGGACACAGACTTCACCTGGACTACACTGGCTCATGCAAAGGTCAGTTCAAATAACACAAATATCATAGCAACTGAATGGTTTAAGCAACAAAACATACAACCAACAACAACATCTTCTCCTGTCTTTCAGTGATCCCTTCATGTGAGGACTCTGAGCTGGTCCAGTTTCCACTACGAATGAGGGACTGGCTGAAAAATGTGCTGCTGCAGCTGTATGAACATGACGTGGTGACTCCCGGATTCCTCACTCCGAAACAGCATTTCAGAGTAAGAAGCGTCACTAAATGTTTTCTATCCCACAGATAGAAACTGCATTTAAAACAATCCCTATATGACTTTGGACTTACTGTTTTTCTTAAAGAAATATAATCCCAAAAAGCAGAGGCGGAGCGTGGGTCTCAGTACAGAGGGGGCAGAGCATTCTCGACTGGCCATTATGATCGTAATTTTACCATTCAAACAATACCTCATGCTACCATCAAACAACACACTAATGCTCACTTTTATTGAGCCAAGCAAACCTATATGCCTCAGAAAGCAGAACAAAGTCACAAACCAGTTCACAAACTTGTTCTAAACAACAAATACACATAGGCACGCACACACACACGCACACAAATACAGCCTGGCAGCTGTCAATCTCAGAGCGTCCGCTGTCCATGGTGCTGAAAACTCAGATAAAAACTCACGGGTTAGATCTGTACCATCTTTGATACAGCTTAAATATAAAATGAACACAGCTGGTCAAAAATTACACAACCTATTCAGATAGATATAGACACAGCTATCTATATCTTTTGGAATTCACGTATATTAGAAAAAAAAAATAGACTCTGCGGTCTCTTATAGTTGAGAGCAACACAAAGCACATTCAAATAGGCAGGTGTTTAAGACCACAGCATTCTGATAAAGATAATATTTTTGAAGGTTTCACTGACTCACCAATGGCTCCGATGTTAGGTTTTGGGTAGTACCGCTAGCGGCTAGCATAGTGTTTAGCATACTGTTTAGCTTCCCTCCAAAGAGTTCAGATCAAGTGCAAAAGAAAGAACTTGTTCATGCTGCACAGCCAATCAGCGCTGGCTTACAGCTCTGATACATTCATGGACAGTCGTAATGTAAGAATTGGCAAATTGTAGCCCACACTCATATGCGTATACCTTCTAGCACACATCGCACATTTTATTATAATAATTTATTTACGAGTAAATGTGAACACATCACATGAAAAAGGGCCCTATGACCTTGTGGGCCCTGGGGCGACCACCCCTTTGCCCTCACTCTGGCTCCGCTACAGCCAAAAAGAGAATGCAAATTTTATGCGACCATTCCTTAAAAAACAGGATTTCCCATGAGATGTCAGAAAAATACTACCTTTGATAAATCTATAAACTACTGTTTACTACAAGTTAAGCCAAGCTGTAAGATGTACGCTAGCATTTTTCTTCAGTAAAGATGCTAAACTGTGGTTTTCTGTGTTTTTCAGGTGAAGAAAATCTTCGAGAGTGAACGGCGCCTCCATGCTGGTGATCATTCTGTTGAGCTGCTCGCACAGGACTTTGAGAAGAACTATAACATGTACATATACCCTGTACACTGGCAGTTTGCTCAGCTGGACCAGCACCCTTCTGACAGGTACATTACACTTCTAACTTTTTAATCGTTTTGTGACGGACTGCTGGCTGGGATCAAATTCTGACTCCTAAAATCTAAGTCAAATAAAGGGACGATAGGCAATAGTTGGATGAATATAGATGCTCATTTGGATCAAATATGTCTATAGGGTGTTTACTGCGTTTCACAGGATATTCGTATATGAAGTCAGTGTATGTTGAAACTAAATCCACCTATTGCTACATCTCTTCTATACATATTATGTCCAGACTCGGGTTCAAGCTGGAGCCTTTTTTAGTCTACAAAAACAGAGTGAAGCCAAAGAAAGGCTTCATTAACCCAATTTGGTAACTGTTCTCTCAATCTCTCAATCATGACATGCTTTAGTGAAAGTTAATTTTCTGTTCACTTCATGCAGGTTCTTGTCCCACTCAGAGCTGGCCCCCCTCAGGGTCCCTCTAGTGCCGATGGAGCACTGCACTTCACGCTTTTTCCAAGAATGTGATGCCGATAAAGACAAACAGGTGTCCTTCAAAGAATGGACCTCCTGTTTTGGTATCAAGAATGGTGAGTGCAACTTTCTGTCTGTCACTGAAACAATGACCGAAAGAGTGTTTTTCAACTGAGTTACAAAACTACCTTCATAGCCTATTGTTATAAAATAAACTATATGATGATTTCAAAAGCAGCAAGTTAATTATTTAGGTGCAAATCCAAGTTTTGGTTATTTATTATCACATTAATGAAGCTGAAAAATTGCAAAATTCTACTCCTGTAATATGTAACCTCTTCTTCATGATTGTCTGTATGCCAAAACTACTTAACTTTTTATCTCCACAGAGGATATGGATGCCAATCTACTCTTCTGAGCTTTGTTTCCAAGAGTATCTCCAACCAGTGGTTGTGGAAGCTGCTTTATTACACAGCCAGATTGGCCTCCACGAGCCGTTCGGCTCCTGATATTCTGCTTCAGACCAATCTGAAAAATCCATCTGAAGGCACTCATATAACTCCTGCTTCAAACAAATGTAGGTAACATTCGTCACTTTTTCTCTACATGGATTATAAAAAAATGTTTTTCTGTGATTTAGAATAATGTGTTAGAATTATTCATTAGAATATATATTTTCATTTTAGCCACATTTACCCAGAATCTGTTTTCCGATGTGCTGAAAACAGGAAGGACGTTTACAAAAGTTTGGTTGAGATAAAAGGCATTATACAGTAATCTGTGATTTGTATGCTATATTCATGTACCGCGGAACTTTTGAGAGAATAAAGTTTTTGTAGACGACTGCACAACTTCATGTTTTACTAATAAATGTCAATCAATTGCTGTGTTACTTATTTCGGTAGCAAATGCTGTAAATGTTTTTTGATTTTCTGTGCTGTCATGGCTCTGACTCAAGCCTCATGGAGAACAAACACGCAGTATTCACAAGATATTTCAGTGTCAGTGATGTTGTCTGTTTCTTTTGAGTCGACAAATAAAGGAATTTTATCAGACAGGTTAATTCCTGTGGATCTACAGTAAGATCATTTTATGCTGTTATACCACTCTGAATTTAATAGCCTATTTCTCTGTCACTGTATGATATAAATACAAGTTCTTTACAACAATGGGTGTGAGAATGCAAGTCACTGATGCCTGGTTTTGGTTTGCCACTTAATCCTCAATAATGGTTCTCTGGAAGGCAACAAAGCAAAAATAGCCACCAGCTTGGTCATGATGATTATAGCGGACTGCTGTTTGGAGATAAAGAGCTGGACTCTGATTGGACCTTTCTCGGTGATCACAGAATCAGTCGTTTTCTATATAAGCAAAGACAGGCGTACCTGCTCACCTGTCGACTGTCTGCTGTCGCTGAGGCAAAACATGTTCTGCATACTGTGGGTGATCTTTCAGGCCCTGGCTGTTGTGGTGGAGGGCGGTGTGTCTTCAGGCAGTGCCGAGGCGCTGGCCAAAGGGGGAGTTATGAACAATGGAGGCGCAGCAGCCGGCAATGGCGCCAAAGCTGGGGCTCAAAATGGAGTTCCACTGAATGGCGAACCCATCGTGGGGCGCCTAGTCCAACTCGGAGGGTCACTTTTTCTTCAGCCACTGGGCAACACTGTGATTCAGGCTTCCCTGCAGCAGCTCATTCCCATTACGGCTCTCCAGCAAGGCGGAGCCACGGTGAATCTACAAGGGCAGATGGCTCAGCAGGCTGGCGGCGGCCCCGTTGTGCTCTACACAGTGCTGCCTGGAGGAGACCCTGGCCAGGTGCAGCTGATCTCTGTGCCGGGGATGAACGCCCAGCAGCAGCCTGGAGGTGCTGCTCCTGGTGCTGGTGGTGGGATCTCGAAGCGCCGTGCAAGGTTTCAGCGATCAGCAGCAGCTCGCCTCAGGAGGACTCAGGCTCCTGTGGTGAAGGAAACGGCAGTAGAAGAGGAGGAAGAGGAGGAAGAGTGCTCCGGGAACGGAGTGGAGGAGAAAGAAATTCAATGAACCACGCAGATTTTGCTGATGTTTTCATGATTTGTTTCTACATTCCTGATTACAGACTGTCCAAACACTCATACAAATCAACGTCATTTTCAACTAATGATCAATAAATGGCTGAAGTCTCATCTTGGGTTTATTCCTTTATTTCAACATGATCTGGAGTCAGAAATATCAAACTGTGGCAGAACACAACTCCTCCGTGGCATCAACCAACTTCATGGGTGGGGCTCCTCTGCCAGCTGTTATTTTTGTGTAGGCGCCTGGTAAAATAAACACACACTACTATTTAGAGTTACAACATGCAACGTGGTGATTTGGGTTTCTAAATCTCAAAAAACATCCCCGCTTAATTACTGATATTATCGTTAACTTTCTTTGTGATATAGAGCTGAATAATGGAAATGAGTTCATAAAATAATCTAATTATGGTTTAATCTAAAAATCTAATTTGTCACAATAAAAAGTGCGTACAAACAGGAAGAAACAGCTTCCTAATTGGACATGCATGACAGTGTTTAATCAGTGTGTAAAGCTCCAGACCAGACTACAGGGTGTTTACCTGAGCTGCCCAGTCAGCAGGATAAAAAAACCTCAGACAGCCTCAGCAAGTCACTAAATTACTTACCAACCACACAGGGAACGAATGCAGCAGTTCAAAACATTGTGGTAAAATTTACTCCTGGAATATAACATGTCATATGTTTTGGTTTTCTATATAAATTTCACATATTGTTGTGTTGAGAGACTTTTTTGAATTGTTGATCACCAGGGTTCAGTCTGCAGCAACGGAAATGTTTTTGTTTTAAATCTCTTGCGAGCAAAATTCTTCCCCGTGCAATTATGCTTTAAATGTATCACAAATTATACAGAGAGCAATGTTTTAACATTACATCATGATGAAACAGTCAGGAACATGAAATTTGGCCCTTCAGACGTACGGCAGAGTGGAAGACGCTATTTATGCTCAGCTGTTTCTCCATAAACAGTCTGAGGTGAATTGTCTCTCTATTATACACACACATGCACACAAACAGACAAGTGTGTGTGGAAGGAGGGTGGAGTGTGTGTTGGGAGTTTGATGCTTGGGACAGAAGCAATATTTTATTCTGTTTTTCTGTCTGCAACAGCAAAAATAAGGTCTCCCACTTGAAAAACTTTACTGAGTGTCTGACCCAATCCGTAATCTTAACCTGATTGCAACTTACGTGAGAAGTTTATTTGCAACCCGTAGTAAGCGACCAGGTCAGAGGTCAGGCCCCTCAGTTGTAGTGCACTCTCAGTTTTTTTTTTTCAGCCCCACTAGAGAGAAATACAAGTCGGGACACGTTTGTCAAGGTCTGATCAACAAAAGCTCCCGGCGGTGACGTCGGTTGTTTGGCTGCTGCTGTCACAACCCGCAACATTTAAAAAGGTTCAAACGGGTTTAAGTCAGAAGCTTCCTGAAACCTCCAGAAAGCCGCCCTAAGGACATTGAATCACTGTGTTTTTCGCGGTCACTCCACTGTATCGAGAACAATGTCGAATGGCAAAACACAGACGGGTATCTCTGAAAGACGGCCACACACAACTCACATTTGTGAAACTTTGTATTGTAAAAAAAAAAATGAAGGTGTCACAGCGCATGTTACGATGACACACAGGTGACAAATATAGTGAGTGAACAAGTCAGTGTTCTCCTCTCTAATTGGCTCATAATAATCCCTGAGACTGATAAAAACCTGTTCTAAATGGAGACTCGTATTGTTATTCTGGTTGGCACATACCACTTGAAGCAAGAGCAAAAATATCCTGCTTGTGCCTTTTTTTTGTGCAAATTTTGAGGCGAAAAATGAAGTTTGGTCTCCTGATAGTAATTTTTGCAGCCATCTGCTGTTGCTACGTGAGTGAAATCTATCTATCCATCTATCCATCTGTCTGTCTATCTATCTATATGCTAATATGTCTTATCTTGAATTCTTTCAGGCTGATGGAGGAAAGGTGAGATACATATGCTTGTTTTAGGATAATTATCTAAATCAGGCCATTGTCAATAAGATGCATTTCCTGTCACATGCAGACGAAGTTGCTGCTTGCAGCTTTGAACGGACAAATGCTGCCAAACGTGAATGGAGGACAAAGGAATGGAGCAAACCCCGTGCTGCTGGTTGGAGGTCTGAATCCTCCCATGGTAGCTGGTGGTGGAGCAGGACTCGTCGGGCAGCCTCAGTTCGTTCAGGTCAGTGAAGCGCTTCATACAGAGTTTAATCATCACTGTGATACAGTGGAACTTTCATAATAAAACTTCATTTGCCTTTACACAGTTTGTTCCTGCTTTTGTTGCCCCGAATCCAATCCCTAATATGTATCCTGCTCCCGCAGTCAATGCTGTAAGTACTGAAAGCCACAGTGGTAGAAACAACACAGTGTCAGCTGGCATTGTGAAAACCTCAAATGTTCCGTTCTGTTCTCTCTTTCTCCTTAAAACCAGGTTCCTTTCATGGGAGTTCCTCAAATGGCTCCAATGAATCTTCCCCAGCAGCCCATGATGGTAAACACAGCTTCATTACACTCAGTCCATCAGTTGTGGAAAAGCATCACTAGAGTGACTTCTCCTCCTCTTGTTTTTCCTCAGGCGTTCGCAGGTGGCGCAGTGCCACAGCAGCCTCCCACTCAGACTCAGCCAAACCTTCTCAGGAGATTCAGGGTAAGAAACAATAGGTCTGTTTTTAATTCAGCTGAGCACTGCATGAATGGTCACTGCACAAGCTAAATGTTGCTCTTTGACTCTCCAGCGTCAGGTTGAGGGACCTGACAGAACCTCGGAGGAAAATATGGATACTCAGGTGAGACAATATCAATTACGGTTAGAGAAAAAAATTTCACTTACAATGCCATCTTATGCGCTGTGTTTCTTAGTCTTGGTCTTAGATACCTGCTGCCTTTAAGATCTTAAAGATATCTATAGCGTGGGACTGCCTCCTCTGATGGGTGCCAGAGCTTCAGGGAAGGGGTGGGCAGAGCACAAGTCTGGGGGTCAGAGATCTCTTTTCACAGCACAACTTTTTTCTTTTTATCACGCTAATGATGAAATCACAATGAAAAAATAAAAACTATTCCTAAATGTATTCTTAGTGTAATTGTTTCAGACTGTGCGTAAAGTCATACCAGATGTTATATTTGTAGTATCTCACTAGAAATACCTTTTATTTCCCATAAAGCCTACCAACCAGTAACAGTTGTATCTTATCTTGTGAAATAGATGTTTAGGTAACACTTTACTTGAAGCCCCTCTTTATAACACATTATAAGTAGTTATAAACACTAATACATGATCACAATGCTTTATAACTCACTATAATACAGCATAGGATTAAGGTTAGGGTTAGGGTTAGGGTTAGGGTTAGGGTTTGGTCCTGGCATTGTGATCATCTATGAATGTTTATAACTACAGCTACACATGTTATAATGGCATTATAATGCTTTATGAATGTACTTATAATGTGTTATGCAGGGGGGCTTCAAGTAAAGTGTTACCGATGTTTAAATCTGTCATTCATAAATAAATCAACTCTTTTCATGAGACAAATGCTGGGAGTATTTCTGGGCTTGGTTTGGCAAGGTGGAAATCTAACAGTGTCAGTTTTTAGGTTTTCTATTTTCGTTGTCTAACCTTTGGAGAATTACATTTTTCATTTTAATCATTTAATAATTGCTCTTCTAGACCAAGACTGAGAAATACTATTCCTTGGGTTTATATGAAAATTAACATTATCATTCTTGTTTCTATCAGATCCCAGCTCCGACTGAGTCCACGACCACGAGCGCCCCCTGTGATGAACATCGTGAAAACAATTAAGTTCCCTCTAAACATGAAAAACGTGATGATTTCAAACTCTTCACTGTCTTCTTAATGAAAGCTGATTTTTGTGATTTTCTTGATATCCATGAAAAATGTGAAGCATGCCACAGTATTTGATTTAATTTTTTGAGACGTGTATAAGTTCTCCACTCAGAATAAAACTAATGAATCTGTTTACATGATTGCTTTCTAATAAATGAATTATGCTCATGTTCAAGTCTGTTTTTCTTACTTTCACATATTTAGAATATTTCAGTTATTAACTGGAATGTGAATATAATCTCACTCGCCAGTTCTTCATGTGAAGTGATGAAGGCCAGTGGGGCATTTTGCAGAAATTCATATCACAAGAAATATAAAATGGCCAGCCAGTTCACTTTGGAGGGTATCCGAAGTATCACATGTCTAAATTATATTCATTTGTTTGTTTATGTGGGTGTTTATATTTTTGGCATTCCTACCATCATACAGGAGGAATAGAATTATAAAAGAAGACCCTTTCACTTTCATGTTGTTTTGGTGCAGCACTACCATGCTGTTTTTTTATTGTTGATAATCAAACTAAAGTTAAGTCATCAGCATTCTGACAGAGTTAACATAAACGAAATAACTGAATGCTTTTTTAAATGTCAACATTTTGTTAGAACTGTTGCATTAGACGGAATAACCTCAGCAGAACAATTTGCCCTCAGAAATCAGATTTTCTAGATTCATCTTGAAGAATGGGAGGCAGAGCTTTCTCTTATCATGAGTCTGTTATGTGAAACTTGCTCCCAGCTTCAAGATTAGGCTCAAACTTCCCTATAAAACAACTCTTACACTTACGGCTGGCTTAGATGATCACCTTGGACCATTTTCTGTTTTAGCCGCTATTTAGAATGCTCCAAATCGTGATAGTTCACCATTACATGTGGCTAACATTCTGTTCTCCCTGCAGCCCATGCTCTCTCTGCCCTCTATCACTGAATCTTCTAGTAGAGCTGGATGTTTGTAATCTGGGCATCCTGCCTCCATCATGTCTGCAGCTACAGTGAATTAGCTTGCCTTCTTTTGGCAGCGTGTGTATGGTTCAGAATCAGCAGCAGTTTCTTCCAGTCAAAATGGTCAATGCTTGCTCAAATACTTATTTTTGTTTTTAAAGTGTCTTGAGATAATTTGTTATTGCTGCTATTTTAATTAAATTGAACTGGACAGAATAACATTGCACTGTAAAGGGGCCAGTCAGTGAATGTAAAAAACAGTGGATCTCTACTGCCATCTGAAGGAAAAACAGCACAATATGTCGAGTAAATCCTGAGCTGAGAGCCTCTGTGTTTTGCTTAATGTCACAGCCTCTTGAAACAATGCAGTGTCTTATTAACAACAGGAGTTTCACAATTTTAAACATATATTTTTACAGTGACAAACCACTAAGAGAAAATACCCACTCCTTCAGTAGATGCTGCCATCACATGCTCCAGTTGGAAAAAAAACAAAACAAAAAAAAACAACAACATAAAAGGAGTCTACAATAAAACTTAGGGCATTTTAAATCAGTTTAACCAGTCTATCACAGGGCAAATTCAGAGGCAGTTACAGCTACAGGCAAGTTGGTGTCACCAAATCAGCTCAAACATATTTTTCCAGAATCCAGGCATGCACAGGATAACTACACGCTGAAATGCCATGAAACCCCGACTCCATTGGGGGATTTTCTCGCATTGAAGTGAGAGCTCTACCCACTATTAAAATGTGTGGCCGTATCAAAAAAAGTCCGGCCATTTACTCTCCAGAGCACACGTTTAAAGTGAGGTTTCCATGGTTAACCTGTACTGCTGATGATTAGTCAATTAGATGTCAACATCAGTCTAAGTGGGCTGTGCAACATGTGACAAATGTCTGGTGATAATAACCTTTTTTTTTTTCTCTTTTGCAGTTTTTTTCATGACATGCCAGAATTTCCTTTGGAGCTAATGTCCATAATTACACACTGAAGTGCTCCACCTTGACATATGCATATAAACTTTACTCACATAATAATCAGATTGTGTAAACTAAACCTCTTAAGGGAGCATTTCTGTCTCATAAGAGAAAAACTGTGACAGTTTGGTGAATTCTCAATCTCTATAATGTGAAAAGTGCACATAAACATTTTCACATTAAGCTTCTTGGGAGAATCGCTCCCAGCTTGGACACGGGCCATGTCATGGCGTTTAGAGACATGACTTACATCTAATGACATACTTTGCTGGCCTGTGTTGTAAGAGTCTGAGTCGGATGCCATGAGAAACGTCTGTCACCCTGACCACACGTTGTCTGGGTGGGTTGGTGGTGCACCGTAACAGTCTGCATGGAGAGAATTTATAAGGCAAGGTGAGGAGGCAGACACAGTGAGGAAGAGCACATTCAGAGAAACGGTAAGGAGAGTTCGCAGTGCTCAAGATTTCTGTGAATATCTTCTGCTTCTGTAAAGAAAGGGGACATTAGTATTTTATAGGGCTGCACATAAGATTGTTGCTGTTCGGACTTTACTCATGTTTTCAAATCCTGCAGGACATCATGCAGCTGCAAACCACACTCCTGGTCATCTGTCTGCTGAGCACCAGCTTCGCTCTGCCAGTGAGTTTTTTCCTGATATATATCTGTATGCTACATGTACACATTGCGTGATCTGAACTTGACATTTTCTGTCCATTTTGTACAGGTGCAGATTGGAATTATTGCAAGCAATAGCAATGAGGTAGATACATGTCAAATGTATGCATGTCTGAGTGATTTAGGATGCAATATTTGAGCTAATTCAGCTTTTTTGTGTGTTTAGATCCTGAGACTCAATGGATTAACTCTTGCAGCTCTTGCACAAGCACAGGTACAGACTGGTGGGCCAAAACCTGCGTTTTAAGACAATTGTTTTCCCTATTTGGTCAAGTTGAACGAACCACATGTTTAATTTGGGAAATATCTTGCAAACTTACATGAAACTTCCCTTTTTTGCAGGCCTCATCGTTACTACCACAGTACGTGCTGCAGCAGCAACAGCCTGAGGTGCTGCTCACCCCACAGGTGCTGAACCTGAACCCCCAGGTGGCAGGTCCTTTTGGTCCCCAGGGGCCCCAGCTGCTTCTCCCGAACCAAGGCAACCAGCTGACACCTATGATTGTCCCCAATGGCCAACAAGAGCAGCTTGGGCCTGCACAGGACCCCAACGCGCCGACCATCCCCCAGCAGGGCCAAAACCCCATGCAGGTACAAGAGAGCAGCCTGGAGGCACATCGTGTGTTGTAGAACTACTTTTCTTTATTCTATGGAGCGTTTGCATGTTTCCTCACACTCCTGAAGAATAACAACTGTTTTAATTATCTTGTAGATGTTTCCCCAGTTTCAGTATCCGTCTTATGGATTTCCCCAGCTTCACAGGCAGCAGGTATTAGGCTCAACTTACATATGTGAAAATGTTGTCTGTATTTAAAGGATCAACAGCTGATTTCATGTATTTTCTTCATTACAGGGTTTCCCTTACTTCATGCCCCCGTATGGCTACCCCCAGCAGAGGAACACGGCTGTGCTGCAGCCGAACAATGGCCAGCAGAACCTGGAAAAAACCACTCAGAGGCCACAGCTTCCTCTGCAGGTCAGACATCAAATAATAAATGAAACTTGAAGGGAGGAGGGAAATATCCATGGTGAACAAATATTTAGATCTCCTTGAGACAAAGGTGACTCACAGACAAAACGTTCTGATAATAACATAGCTGCTGATGTTGAGTCATTACTGTGGGGATGTCTCGAACGTGGTGCAATGAGAACTGTCTTTCTTTCAAACCACACAGACTTAGCTGTGATTTGCTCAAAGTGCTGAGTGATACTTGTTGTAACGTAGGTATGATGTGCAGTTTTTATTTATTTGCTCTATTCATGATCGTGCTCATAAAGGCCTGATTTACTATTTGATGTCATTTGAGCCTTTTGCAAAAGTGCACTTCCATATTGTTGTATTTACTGTTCCTTCTAACTTTCCTGTATTTCCTTTAATTTTAGCAGGCCTCCAAGCCAAAGCCCCAGACAGAGCGGGTAAGCCACCCCAGAAACGACCAAAGCTTTTAGTTCAGGTTATTTACTGTCTAATTTTGTAATGCCGCCTCTCTGTGCTTTATTTCAGACATGGCCACTCGAGACTCAAAAAGAATCCACAACAATTCCGCCTGATCCTCGTGGTGATGCATCTGGCCCTGGGATTGATGAGGTGTATTTCCTTTACCAGTGCATTCAGAACTTTATTTTATTGTGGTGTTGCATACACAGCTGTTGGTTTATATACAGTATTTAATTTTAAATGGCTCAACTGAATTTTCTTTTTCTCTACAGGGTCAGTCCAACTTCCCCTTCCTGTTTGAGCCTTAGATGTCTCCTGGGAAATAACAACAAAGTCATCAGGATTTAAATAATTATCCTTGTATTTGGCCACATTTACAATGACTTGTCTTCATTTGCTCCCTCTCCCAGCTTCTATAACAATTTATCGAGTTGTTTTCCAAATCTGCCAAATAATAATAAAAACTACTGAAGCCAAATGATCCAGAGTGTGCTTTCTTTATTCCGATACATATTCAAGACAAATACATGGATTCAAAGCAAAATTCTGACTACATTCTTGGATATTCCACTGAAATCATGAATCTCATAATTCCAAATTCTGGGTGCCAGTTTATATTTTATATAAAGTCACTCAACACAAGAAAAAATGCGCTTAGGTTTAGTACAATAATGAGGATTGAAAAAATAACTATGGCATAAGATGACACATGTGGTGTTCAAAGAGTTGAAGCTAAAGGCTGAATGAGAGAATAGAAAACTATTCAATAAAGATTTGGGAAATGCTTGAAAACACTCACAGACTTAATAAGCAGACTTTACTAGTTTCACAACTCCATACTCAAAGGAGACAGTTCCCGAAAAATACAACAAAATACAATGAGAATCTTTCATCATCATCATCTTCGGCCAATTAGGAATGCACAGCTACACAAGCTTAGACATCATCTGTATCTTGTGAAGATTTAAGGAGATTACAGCAGTGTCGTGTTGAGATTGAGCTCCACATATTGCTGAAATAAGGATGAAGTCTGATGTATCACGATGCGTTCACAGGAGATCAGATCAAGCTATAAGCTACAAGTAGATCCAGTTGTTAAATTATTTAACAACAAGTCTAACAAAGCTAAATATAAACTGTGGCTGCATATGTGGCTGTAGTGTCATTTTCTGTTCAGATCCATGTTGTCTTTTTCTCTTTAAAGGTTTTAAGTATTATTAAGAGAATAAATAAAATTTTTACCCAATAAGAGTGAGAAACCTTTACCCATCGCTTTACAACTGAATCAGCAGTTATCAGTATAATAAACATGAAAAACATGTTCCCCTGCAAGAGTTACCAGAAGTAACTTAATTTCACATCATGATGCAATGCATAGCATAAATCGAAGAACTAACGCATATATTTGACAATGAGCTTATATTATTGACCACCTTTAACATCACATTTTATACATTTAGATCTCCGGTTTCTGTTATCTTGCAGTTTCACTTCTATCAGGCCTGTTTGGAAACCAAAAGGGCATCTCATGTATCTTTACCTGAAAAGAAAAGACAATTTCTGATCATTGCTATCATCATCTTCATCATCATCATCTTCATCATCACAAATTACAGCAGGTAGAAGTGTTACTCCACAATTTGCTCAAAACAACAGTAAAGAGTGACTCACCAAGGAATATTGTGCCACAGACTTTAAACTGTCCTTAAATTAGGATATTTTATTTAATGTTCAGCTAGCTGTATTATGGTCAGTTTGATGATTGATTGACTCGTTGAGTTCAGCCAAAATTACATCAGTTTGATGAAAGTAATATTGATCTTTTTTGGCAGTTGTGCAGAACTTTTCATCACAAGCCACTGTTCAAATCAGCATACTTATAAATCCAAGACAGTGACAATAAGTAAAAACAAAACTACTCAGCTAACAAATCCACGGGCAGACATCAGGGGGGAGGTTTAATTCAGGCAGCTTAATGTTTATTAAGGACCACAGATACATTACTGAAACTGTGAAATAAAAACGTGTCGGTGATGCTGGATCCTGTTCGCCGCTGTCTCTATTCTACCAGCTTTGACAGTCTGTGTCATCAACTGGGAAAACATGATTAAATGTGCAAGAGATAGCTAATTTTCTTGGAGTAGAACTTGTTCACAGAACAGAGCTGTGATGCAAAGAATCTGCATCTGAAGAATCATGAAAGTCACTCACTATGTATCACTTTACTACTTTACTACTTTAACGATCTCCTGCACGATTCCAGAATAAATACTGATAGGACATACAGATATTTATTTACAACAGACAACACATCTTGAGACACACAAGATATTAGAATAACACATCTGAGTCATCGTCAGATATGTGCAAAACATGTTTCTTCACAAACTGTTTGGCAACATTTTCTTAATCAATTTTTTCAGCAACACATAATCCTCTAATCATATGGTTCACATATTGTGTAAATGCTTGCCTAAGTCAGAGCAGCAACTGGGTTTATTCCAGTGGCAGAACACTGGGTTCATTTTGTGGAATCTCCCGAAACTGATCTAATCACTTTACACTCTGTTGGTGCCCTGATTAAGTATATTGATTTAAATTATTAAATTGAGTGATTAGAGATGCCTTAAAAGTCAGTCCAAACTCCTCTGAAAGTAAATATCGAGGATAGAGGCACTGATTTGTGTTTGGCTCCATTTTCCAACAAGATGCTGCTACGGCTCCCCAGCAAGGCCCCTGAACTCATAGCACTGTGGCAGCTGTAGAATAATTTTATAATATTCTTTACATCATGCTTATTATATTATGTTATTTACTATTGTTCATGTAATGCATGGTCTGTTAGTTATAGTATGCTAGTAGACACAGGCGTAGAAAAGACATGTATCCTTTTTCTGTTCGCCAGCCTGCCATGTTTCATTTTTACGGCAGCCTCTTGGCAGCTGGACAGTTTGTTTTTTCAAAAGTCAAGACTTTAGGTCAATTGTCTCTCTGTCTCCCTCTGGTGCAAATGAGGCTCATTGGACAAGAAATGTGACACTATGATTTGTTGCACAACACCTGGCATTTGGGAAGAGTTGAAGGAGACTTGATGGAGGCTGAGTGGGCCTCCTAAGGGGTCACGGACAGTGACCTTTGTAGGGAGGGGGGAACAATTGTGTCTTGAAGGAGACTCAACGAATGTTTGAACAATTGTGTCTTGAAGGAGAACTAATTAAGCACCAACGAACCCCCAAGAAATAGTATAAATAGATGGAGCGGAGAGCGATCGGCGCGTCAGTTCTTTTGGTCAACCTGACTGCCAGGAGGTGTTTTTGGGAATAAAGTCCTCCTTTTGCATTCTGACTCTGACTCTGCCTGATTTTTCTGAGGAGAACTACGATGGAAGACTTCAAGAATCAAGAACGGATATACTTGAGGATTTTACGTTTTTTCTGGAATATATGTTTGTGGGGTTTTTTGCACCGTGACTGGCCTAGGATACTTTTTAAAATAAAATTCCACGACACAGCCCACTACTCCCACTCCCATCTCCGCATGGAAAGCACTGGAGTAACCGAACCAGAGTGAAATTCAATTGTGAGAATCAGTGATTCTCACAGTGAATCTCTTAACTCACCTTGTGCAGTTAAAAGCTGTCAGCCGTAAGACACAGCGGTTCAAAGTTTACACTAAGTTGATATTGGGAGAACCGTGATTCCTGATACAGCGCCAATATTTGAATATCAAATCCATCCAAATTCAATTTAAGCAGGTAAGAGTGCAAGAGCAAGAACCAATATGGCAAGGCTATAATGTGAAGAGCCACAAAACTGCAGTAGGCTACTACTAATTGTTCTCTGACTGCAATATAATCATTTCTGAGTTTCAGATCAATCAAATTAACAATATATTGTTTTCAAATGGGCTAAAATGTGTGTGCAACATGTCCAAGAAGACTTAACCAGATGTGGTTTCTGTTCAGTGTTTCCACATTAGTCACACCTTTAAATGTGGTCAAGGGAGATTTCTTAGCGAGTGCAATTTCCCAACAAAGCCTCTCCTGAAACTGTATATAAGAAAAGTTCACCACGAAGAGAGACCAGAAAATCTCCTGGATCCTGTGAGACAGTGTTCGCCAACTCAAATAAATCTGACGGTAAATATAAGGCTCTTATTTTTTTTTAATTGTTGTTGGGAAATGTTTATTAATGACTTATAAAGCTTGAACACATTGTTTTCATTGAGGATAAGTTTGTAAGAATATTTATTCTTGGTTTCAACAGGTATAGCCACTAACACCATGCTGAAGGTTATCTTTGTACTTGGATGCCTCCTGAGCACCATCCTGGCTAATCCTGTAAGTGTGAAAAATGTTTGATTAATCAGAATCAGAATCATTTTTATTGGACAAGTACGGCTGCCCATACAAGTAATTTGATGTGGTGGAGAGACACCAAGCCAGCCATTTGCGGCACCTGGATAAATAATATAATATTTCAAAGATTTTTTTACATGTAGGTGAGATCTGTTTTGTAATAATGCATGTTTTCCTCAGATGGATGAGGTGCACAAGCGAGTCGCTCGCTCCAGTAGCTCTGAAGAGGTGAGTTCCTTTGTTAATTTTGGATACCTTTACATGCAGTATCAGTTGTGAAGTTCCTGGGTGTGAACTATCAGTGTCGTTATGAGTACCGACTCAAATACCATCATGTCAAATTTCAGCAGATTTGATTGAAAATCTGTTTCAGACAATTCTTCAGAAATGTGCAATCATAACTGAATCTGATTTGCTTCTTTTTTTTTTTTTCCAAACAGTCTGGGAGCACCAGCACTAGTACCAGCACCAGTACCGGCACCACTACCAGCACCATCACTAACCAAAATCTACTCCAGCTTCTCACTCTGCTCGCCCAACTGGCAACTACTGCAGCACCAACAACTACCACAGTTGCAACAACTACCACTGCTGCAGCCACTACAGTCTGATCACGAAGAAGTCTGAAACTGAACCTGAGATGAAAAGGTTGATGAAGTGCTGAATGGATTTTTGACCACTTTTGTGTCTGATTGTCACATTGGGGAGAGAATCCATCACTCTGTAGTTGATTACTTTTTTGTCTCTTAGTTTAGTGAAATATGCAGATCAAAGTTATTTGTCCTCTGTAGTTTTTGTCAAATAAACTTCAACAATTCTATGTATGTGGACTCAGTATTCTTATTCAGTGTAGTGATATGTTTCTATTACATGGTGATGGAAATTATTGAAATGAATAATGGTTAAGCTGAACTTCCGGTGAAAGCTTTAAGAGCAGGGAGTGTCATCAACACCTTTAGGAGCAATTACAGCTTTAAGTCTTCTTGGGTGTGACACTACAAGCTTGGCATAGCTACATTTGGCGTATTTTTCCCCAATTCTTCCCTGCGGGTCATCTCAAGCTCTGTCTGGTTAGATGGGGCGTGGCATCTGGTATACTCTGGATGGGTGAAGTTATGTCTTTTTTAAGACTAGAGAAAACAAGGTACTCCAGACAAGGCAATTTAAGAAAATTCAACTTAAAGTGGCAATCATTCATATCATTTTTCAGTACTAACTCGCCCATCACTCCTTCAAAAAATACCCCTGTGTGATTTAATTATTAGTATTGTTACTTTTTTTTTTCTTTTTCTTGTTTTGTATTTTCTCTCTCTTTTTTTATCTCCCTTTTACTGTATGGTATTCTTAGTTTATAAAAACTTTTTTTTTTTTTTTGCAGTGAGGGGACTTAAAAAAATGGAAAAAGACGTGCACAGACAAGATGATCATTGGCACTAAAACGTAGTCATTGATGTTAATAAACATATGAAACTGAAACAATATTATATCATGATGTGACGCATGCCATAAAGCAGTCTGCACATTTGGAGTTTTTTAGTGTGCAGGGCTCCTACCACCCTCCTCACAGCTGCTTAGTCCAAGTGAGAGCAATACTGACGCCCTCAGGCCGTGACAGAGGGGTCATTCAACCAGTTGTAAGTCGATGTATGAATGAATGAATGAATGAATGAATGAATGAATGAATGAATGAAATTATTTTTCGAACTTGTAAAAACCTATGCAGCTAATTTGTACATACAAAAGAAAAAATTATAAAAAAAAAAGTTAATACAAATCAAAGAAAACAAAAGAAAACATCAACATAGTTCAAAAAAAGGAGTAGGAGAAAGTAAAGACTTTTTTTTAAAGATTCCGACCCCTTTTTAAGTTTTAAAGTCATACTTCAAAGAACATCCTGTAATATAATGACATAATATGACCAAATATAATATGCATAAACCGTGCAGATATCCCTATAAATACACAAAATACGCCCCCACATACCACAGAGTCATCCCCATAAATATATACTATACAATAACATAGCTACAGTATAACAACAGTATATCAGTTTACACCACATGCATAACACAAAACACAATCCCCCCCCCCCCCCCCCCCCCCCCCCCCCAATCATCCACAGTTACTGGCTTCCTCTTCCATATACTTATTATGAAATATTTCTTTGTACCTTTTTTTAAACAAATTTTTGTTGCTACTTTGTTTTATTTCTGTCTCCAAATTGTTCCACAGAGCCACCCCACAGCTTGACATGCACATACTTTTCAGAGTAGTTCGAACCTTGTATCGTCACAAAGGATATTAAAATGTTTTATTAAGGTTGAAAAATTCCTTAGTGTCACTTTAAAGTGTCTCAAACTAGCAACCTGCGACAAGGTGGGGGGGGGGGGGGGGGGGGGGGGGGGGGGGTTACATGATGTGACAAATACTACTTTTTGCACCTTTAAATGTTTTGAATGTGTTAGTGTGAGGAAAAAGATACAGCTACTCCTGTTACTCTTGTCTTTTCAATAAACATGATCTGACACAGTCTGTATTTCATGCAGCAGTTAAAGTATTCCTAAAACACAGCTGAACGATATCAGGGCAGGGAAACAGTTGTTGAAATGTATATTTTCACACATTTTCAATTCAACTTCATTCCGTCAAATTTCTTTTAAAGACTAAACAGTATTTGTTATGTAAATGTTTCTTTTGTTAGTGTTTCTTTTTTCCCAAAGATTAGCCTTCATCTTATAGTCGTTGTTGTCTTCTGTACATATGGAGCAATACGGTATTCTCATGTTGAAAAACCTCTTTTAAAAACCAAACTTTGTTATCAGTTCTCACGGGGTAAGATGCAAAGGGCCAATTTCTGGTCGACGGAAGAAAGAAATGACAGGTGAGAGAGATGGAATAACGGTACAGGGCCTGAGACAAAGGAGACTCAGCTCACACTGCGCAAGCAAGGTCCGTATTGACAAAGCATTGTGAAGTCAATACTGTGAAGAAAGTACATCTTTTAATGCCAAGTCTTTAGTGTACTCTGCTGCACCTGGAAGTTGAAGCAAATGTAGTGTGAGAAGTGGTTTGGTTAAAGCTAGAAGTAGAAATAAAGACTCACATCTCATAATCTGTCTTGCTTCATCTGGCCTGACTGTCTCAAACTGTGCTTAAAGTGACAGTACAGTCGACAGTGGATTTATAAAGGACATAAAATCAATAAATACAGGGATATATAAGTGGCTCAATAAATAAACCAAATCATACTACATAAAATGCAAATACAGACAGATACACCAGACACCAGATCGCTCATGACAAGTCCCGGTGGCAGCAGACCCACCGGGTCGTCCCTCTTCACTTACCACAAATGAGGGATTCCTTTGTTTATTTTCCTCTTCTCATTATACGCTTAAATTCAGCAGGTCCCCACATCTGAAAGGATTAATTTTGCTGGATAGTGAAGCAACATATGAGTCAATTTGGCAGCTGTTGGAAAATCAATGTGGAGGACCATTCACAATCAGAACGTTCTCAGAGACAAGATGCATGGATGACCAAGGAGACCAAAGACTGTAGGACTGACGTCTCTGACGAAAAATGACAATTTAAAGAATGTGTTTTAATCCATTTGCAATAGACATGGGGTCTTGTATTTCTTTCTTTTTTGTTTCCCAAGCCTAAATCATCTTACATTTCAACGTTCACACATAGACTAAAGTTTATTGAAGCTGATGACACAGGGGTGAATCAGTGTCTTTGACCTTTACACCCCCACAGCATTTTTGAGCAGTCTGGAGGACCAAATCCTTGTTCTGTTATTTGTATTTGGGCCACATACGCCAAACATTATGCACCTAATCTAAAAAAGCCTGTGCTGTGAATTTCAGCCATCTTAGTGCTCAGAGGCCCGAGCGCTGTCCCAGACAAAGCACTAACCCAACCCTACTGAGCAGCTCCTCAAAGCCTGGCTGGGTTAAAAGTGTTCTTTTAAACTCCCTTCCTAAAATTTAAATTTTAGGTCGAAGGTAACACTTTACATCACAGTCGGGATTCGATCCTCCGTACTGCTCACAAGGCTCTGAGAGACCAAAGGTCGCATACCCTGATTCCCCGAGAGTCATCAGCTGATGAAGTTTTTCAAAATAGCAAAATTGTTTATAATTTCTCTGTCCACCTGATGATATCCCACTCATCAAACTTATACAAATTCACCACACTCAAAACATCTTATCTCTAATTTTGTGGGCATTCTTACAGATCTGCAGGATCTCAGAACTGATGAGGTTAAACATTGTTGGGAGAAGGAAATGAATGCAGAGATTAAGAATGAGGTTTGGAACAAAGATTGAGTCGGTATCAGCTCATGTTTAGTCAATGCAAGGCTACAGTTGATTCAATACAATATGATTCATAGACTATGCTATTCCAGAGTAAAATTGCACAAACTGTTTCCTGATTCATCCCCATTGTGTATGAGATGTGGAAATGCAGAGGGCACTCTTTACCTCTTCTGGGATTGTCATTATCTTTACCACTTCTTGTCCACCATTTTTCAGTGATGCTCAGCTGTACTCCACCATCAGGTCAATCCTGAATCACAAATTGCTTTATTTGTAATTCCTAAAGAGATGGAAAAAAATCACAATGCTCTGCTTTGACGTATAGCATGGCAATAGCTTAATGATATATTTTGAAAAGATGGAAATCAGAATCTGCTCCCACTTTTGTAAACTGGTGCAATGAGTTAATATTTTTCATTTGGAAAAGCTGAGATATGATCTGTCTGGTAACCCACAAAAATCTGGGACCCAGCGCTTCTTTACATAACAGACTAGAGGACATCACGCCTTTGAAGGCATGCCTTTACACTCACTGACTGTAAGCTGAATGTACTGAAAGGGTGGAATAAATATTCTGAATGTGAATCCAAGAAGTTTTCACTCACTTTAAAGGGATACTTAAACATTTTGGCAAATTGGCCCATTTAGCGCAATTCCTTAGTCATTTCGAACAGCATATTTACTTTTTTTGTGAGGGTGAGCTGTTGTTTATTCAGAGGTGAGTCGGGGAAGGTTTTCGGGACGGACACAATGGAGGTGAACGGTATTTTTGGTTCCCCTCGTCAAACTCATCAAATACAAAATCCGACAACCCCAAAACACTTTGGTGGACACGTTATAATCCGCACCAAGGATCAATGATGATCCTTTGCACCACTACACAGCTGGATCACATTTATTTTTTCCTTTTAATTTTGCAGACTTTCAGATTTCTGACTTGGGAGGAATTCATCCAGTGGATTGAAGACTTTTTCCTGGCACAACAAACAACCACCACCACCGCCGCCAGCACCACTACCACAGCTGGAACTACTACTACCACACCTTGATCATGAAGGATTCTGTAATTCAACCACTTTTGTGTCAAATTGTCACATTGTGGAGAGAATCCGACTCTGTACTTCATTTCCTTTCTGTCTCTCAGCTTAGTGAAACATGCAGATTAAAATTCCTTGTCCTCTCTGCTCCCTCCTAAATAAACTTCTTCATTGCAAATATATGGACTCAGTATGGCTGTTGAGAAATGTTTCTGTGACATGGTATAGAGGGTTTTCTTGTTGCGTCATCAGGCGCGTCATCGACCCGGAAGTCGCCATCTTGGAGGTACTCCGTATCACAACAAAGCACGAGTCCAGAGCATTATCAAGAAAAATGGTAAATTATTGCCGTGTCATTGGTTGTACCAATAGGTCAGACCGAGAAAAACATTTGGAATTATATAGACGTCGCCCTGCGACAGACTGGCGACCTGTCCAGGGCATACCCTGCCTTCGCCCACAGCAGCTGGGATCGGCTCCAGCCACCCGCAACCCCGATAAGCGGTAGAAAATGAATGAATGAATAGACTTCCAAAAGTTATAAAAAATCAGGGTGAGGAATGCCAAAAACTATCAGAGGAACGGAGGCGCTTGTGGTTAGCAAAGCTTAACCAAGATCTACGAGGGAAAAATCTGGACAACATCCGAATTTGTTCAGCACATTTCTTGTCAGGTAAGTGAAACAGAGCGCAACAGTTTAAGCTCATTAATGACTTCATATGTTACTTTGATCATTCATAAACGTTTAGCTTCTACAGAAACTTGAATTTTTCTGTCCCTAGCCTTAAGAGATGTATTACTCCTGAAAAAAAAAACCAGTTTGTGCTAGATTTTTAAAGTATTTTATGTAAAAAAAAAAAACATTTCAGCTATCACACTATTTGTAGCCATCAGCTTGGTAATATTTGCGTTTTAATCAATTATTTAGAACCCCAACCCCTACGAAAGTGCTGGTCCCCAGTGAGGGTCCAGGAGGTGGGAGCCAACTCCTACTGATCTTTACCACCAATAAACCCTCTCTTGTGACCCAAGGCCTTCCCGATATTCCTGTGCTTCTTCAGTCCGTTTTGACTAGCTTTCGACATGGCTGAACGCACTCAAATTGTTCCATAACACACAATCGCGGCTACTGTCAGTATGATTATTTACGCTGAGTATCTCAGCACAGCGAGGGTACCGCCCAAGTCGTGACGTCGGTGAAAACCCTCTATTGGAAATTATGAGGAAATATAAAAGTTGATTTTTACTTCCAGTCAAATTTCTAAAAGAGTAGTGATTGGAAGTTCAAGAGCAAGTCACCCAGTTGAATCAAAAACAAAGAACACTGCATTTTGAAAATGTTACATTTGTGAAAAGAAATGGACCCAGCTTTGGAGGTTGGGGGTATAATTTGTTATTTGTGGTATATAATATGAGAGGCGTCACTAGGTTTTGAGACAAGGGGGGCTCAGCCTCCAGCAGATGCATCGGATGTCAGCAAACGTAGCACACAAGCCTAAAACTTTACAGCTATCAAAGACCCATAAATGATTCATTATTATTTCAATTTAGTTTTTAAATACAGTACAAAAACAAATATAGGTTTGCACAAAGAGAACACCTTTGCAGCATCAATTCTTAAATTGGGGTCCTTGGACCCCTGGGAGTCAGCCAGCCATCGCTTCAATAAATAAATTAATAAACACGTTTTATCAGTCAAAAAAAAAAAAAAAAAAAAAAGCATTTTTCTACATTTGGGTAGAAATGCACCATTAAAAAAAACTATTTCCTCCCACTCTCCTTAGCTATATGGACCATGAGAAACTGTGACTTGATTGATACTGTATGTATCACATATCACATATCACTGTGATACATTCTTCTCATCACACACAAGTCTTGCTGCTGCTGCTCAGTGTTTCCAGCCAGTGGCCATTGAAACATTTAAATAATAAATAATTACCAGTATTTCATATTTTTCAAATAATATTGAATAATTTAATAAATAATATCCTGATCATTACCTGGAGTTTTATTGAGAACTGAGATAGTAGACCTCAACAAAGGCGTTTTTCCAATGAAAGAGTGAGGAGTATATCAGTCAGAAAACATGAATGGTGGATTTTGGCTGCAACTTCTTCAGAAAAAGCCCAAAGGCCTTCCGATTTAGTGGCAGAGGAGGATCTTAGTTATCCATCACTCCAGAATAGAGAAACTGTGTTGTGGGAAAAAAAAACCCCACCCTGCTCACTAGTTTGACCTGTTTGTGATGTCATTGGCTGAGATGAGTTTGATAAGACTTGCAACATAATTTTACTGCAAGACTATAACTGTTAGAGTAGAGTGTTACTTTATTGATCCAAAACTGGGAAATTCTGTAAACTGGGAAATTCTGTTGTTTGTTAGTTTTCAACCAATAAGTCTAAGTAGTGAAAATAAGAGTTGAACCACTTCAGAAGGTTTTAGCCATTTTTTTTCTTTTTGTTTTCAATAAACTGGGTTCATCAGGACTGAGTCAGTGTTCATACGGTTTGTAGCAACTTGAATATGAAGGAAACACTCTGATATGAAGCTTCAGAACTCCACACTTGATTAACAGCTGCTGCACAGAACATCTCACTGCACACACTACCTGGTTAACTCCATAGACATAATAAAGAGTAGACCCCGCATTGGCCGCTACCGCGAATGGGCGCTGTCGAGAAATGCGGCCGCCATCTTGGTCTGATCGTCCGCCTCACTCTGCACCGCTGTTTGACCGGAGCAGTGAAGTCTCAGTGCATTAAATGAATCATAGTTCGTTCAATATTACACTTTTTTTTAATCTGCAAACGTCATTCAAAGAGCCATGATAGAGGCCACAATTTTTGGCGTTTTCCAATGTTTACAATGAATAAGATAATATTTTAGAAGATGCCAGCAGAGCTGTAGATGCCAGAGTATAATAATTAATCATGGCTATATCTAGGTTTAGAGCTAGGTTCCTGCTATGTCTCAGTAATTATTAATAACTAGCAGTTTTAACAGGCTAATTTAATATTTTTATTTATATTTTGTTTAGTTTAATTTTATATATCTATTTATCTATTTATATACACAAGTCAACATATAATGTCATATAGAAGCAGACTGTTCATTTTAAAATCAAGACAAGACAGAAAGACATAGATAGATAGATAGATAGATAGATAGATAGATAGATAGATAGGATAGATAGATAGATAGACACAATGATAAGTAATTTATGCCCTGTAATCAATACAATATTTCCCTTCAACAATGCTAACAGCCTTATTGTGAAGCTCCTATATCTGGAAACTTAAAGACTTGGAACACTTGGAACATGTTTTCCGTGTTGTCTTTTTGCTTATTTTTCCCTTTTCTTTTGTTTTGTTGTTGTTTTTGCTTTTTTCTACTCGTTTTTGTGTCTTTTTTTTGGGGGGTGGGGGGTGGGGGGGGGGGGGGGGGGGGGGGGGGTGGGTCATCTGTTTGGACGGATTCTCTCTATCATGATCATTGTGAACACTGGAATCAGTTATTTATCACCAGTGGGGGACAATCTAGATATGAATGTGCCTATCCCTGCTTTGTCTATGTTCAACTACAAAAGCAACTTAAAGAAAAATTTAATATTGCAATATCTGACCTAATCCAAACACAATGACAGACACATGAGATACACGGGGATTGCTTTAGATTATCTGTTTTTTTATTCTTTGTTTATATTTTTGTAAGATTTCTGTTTTTTTCTTTTCTTTTCTCTTTAGTTTTCTTTTTCTATTTTTGTGCTGGATTTTATTTATTGCTAATCATACTGAGTTACTGAGGTTGCCAAACAAGCAGCACAACATTATGAATTTTATGACTGCACTGTCGCTGTGCGCTGAGGACCACCAGCTGCGTGCGATGCGCATGAGATGTTGGTTACAAGGGGGGGATATATTATGTGACAAATACTACTTATTGCACCTTTAAATGCCTTGAATGTGTTGGTGTGAGGAAAAAAATACAGCTCCTCCTGTTGCTCTTGTATTATACCTACCAATAAACATGATCTGTTTTTCAGCAGCAGTAAAAGTATTCCTAACATCTAGACAACAGCAACATGCACCAAAAGAAAAAAAAAAAGAAAAAAGAAGAAGAAGAATGAAGCAATACAGCAATTACCTGGAGAAAAGTGTACAAAAGTAGGTCAAATCAATTACAACTCACTGGCCCACGTCATGCATGTTCAGGTCTCTCCCAGTTCCTACACAACTGATTGCAATGAGGGCTTGTTACTGGGCTTTTTGACAAGCTTGAGGATGTCAGCATGAGAATCAGGTGTGCTGCTTCAGTGTGACACCCTGACGTAACACATAAAGGACGCTGGGCCTTGATTAATGCAGTTTGACACGCATGAGCTACACAGTAACAGTTGTGATGATAATTTTAACCTGATGGGTTAAACATGGATTAAGCAATAAGATGACCTAGCCAGCAGCCTAGGAGCCCCACATATGGAGGGCCCTCAGATTATTCAGACGATTTTTAAAAATTTGAATATACTTCAATGGGAAATTGGATCAGCCTCTATTTTACTGTGTATGTGACAATAAACTCTTGAATTATGAATCTTGTCCCTAAGATAAACTATCACATTCAGGGAAGGAGGCATGGAGGAGGACACATGAAGCCAGCCACAGCCCGAGTTGAGTGTTAAGTTCATTTTATTGTCCATCAAGAGAAACATCCAAAAACTGAAAATCTGATGATGTCCAACAACTAAGGGTGGAGGCCACCATGGACTTAAACACTAAATTAAAAAAACAAACAAACAAACAAAAAAACTCCCTGCTGCTGTAGGAGAGGGTAGGGGATACAGAAACTATTCTTCTGGACAGATGTGTTGGAGCTCAGCCCATAGACGGATTACTGCATGGGCAAAGTGGGCACGTGCCCAAGGCCCAAGAGCCAATAGGGGCCCTTGGTCAGGCTTTTAATTTTCTTTTCTTTTCTTTTTTTTTTTTTTGTCCAAAACTAAAAAAAATATGTACAACCTCACAACAGTTTGTTTTCAAATTGGAGAAGCGGGCACTCATGGCCATAGAACAGTCAGTATCCAGCTCCTCCTAAACCGCCTTCATTACCTGTGAAACACCTGAAACCCTCTGATTCAGTGAACAACCTGAGCCGCAGCTCCGTGCTGCGTTCAGGGACACTACGTAAAAGTATCCTGCTGCTAAACACCACAGTCAGCAGTTAGCTTAGCTGTTAGCCACCGACAAACTAGCTGGATTTGAATGATCCCTTCGTGCTAAATCATCAGTCGACGGGACGCAATCTCAACTTCTGAGACGGTGGAAAGAAGATTTAAAAGCTGAGCGTCTCGGATAGAACAGGAAAGGTTGTTACTGACGGACAGTTCAGTTCAGAGAGGAAGGACTTGAGCAGCGTAGCGGCGGCTCGGAGAGAACGAGGGAAACATGGTTCTGGTAGATTTAGTTTCTGGTTTGGCGGCTGTTTACTGTTCTTTTGTTCTTTTCTCATCATCTTGATGTTCAGTGATCATCAGGAGTGAAGCTGCAGCTGTGAGGCGTTCAGGTTCCTCAGGCTCTTTTCAGATCAGAGGTCTTATCAAACATTTGTAAAGACTCACAGTCGGCGCTTCTATGTACATACGGCCCGCGGGCCAGAAGCGGCCCCCAAGAAGGTTCGATCAGGCCCGCGGGATAAATTGAAAGCGAAAAAATGCATAAAAGACATGGATTTAATATTTTTAATTAGCTGCAATTCGTGGACTATCCACTAGGGGGCACACTATTTTGATCAGACTGAACACAGCATTGAAGTGGGGAAGAGATGGAGGACATTTAAGGACATTCCTAAGGGAGGTAACAATCAGCAGACGGCAGTAGTGGGGACGCAGGGGATACAAGCTGCCATAAAACAGCAAAGAAGAAGAAGACCAAACTCAGTAGACGGTATCAATGCGCCATCTGCTGCTTGTTACCCTGGTCTCTACCTCCTCCTCCTCATTAGCCAAAATGTCATTATCCAAACGGAGAAAAGTAGATAAGGAGTGTAGAATTTTCAAAGAAAAATGGACCACGTCCTATTTATTTACAGAGATGCATGGGAAACCTTTATGCTTGGCGTGTTTGCAACAAGTTTCTGTATTGAAGGAATACAATATTCAACGCCACTACGACAGTCATCACAGCGAAAAATATGACGGCTTGCAAGGACAACTGAGAAGAGACAAGATCAACGAAATACTGGTGGGTCTGAGGAGACAGCAGTCAACTTTCACCCAGAGCCAAGAAGTCAGTGAAGCAGCGGTAAAAGCCAGCTACATAATTGCTAGTGAAATAGCATTGGCATTGAAGCTGTATTCTGACGGTGACTTTGTTAAACGATGCATGATGAAGGTGGCTGAACTTGTATGTCCCATGAAGCGACAAGCTTTTGTCAATATTAGCCTGACGAGGAATACTATAGCAGAGAGGATTTCGGAACTATTGGCAGATTTAGACTGCCATTTGAAACAGAGTCATTTATTGCATTTTCCGTTGCAATTGACGAGAGCACTGACATCACAGATGTGGCTCAACTGGCCATATTTATTCATGGAGTTGATGAGACATTGACTGTTACTGAAGAGTTTCTTGAGTTGGTGCCAATGACGGACACCACAACAACCGAGGACATTTTCGGCTCTGTCGTTGCTGCACTGGACAGAGTTGGAGTGGACTGGTCCGGTGCTGTCAGCCTGGCTACAGACGGCGCACCATCCACGGTCGGAAAGAAAGCAGGTGTCACGACAAAGTTCAGAGAGAAAGTACTACAAGCCCTTAATGGAGGAGATGGTTTCTGGACATTTCACGGTATTTTACACCAGGAGGCACTGTGTTGCAAGTCCTTGAATATGGACCACGTCATGGAGGTGGTTGTTCTGTTGAATAATTATATAGTTTTCTTCACATCATGTTTATTATAATATGTTATTTAGTAATTTTCATATTATTCATGTCTCTGTTTAGGTACAGAGTGATTGTGTAAACAGGTGTGGGAAAAAGATGTATTATGAGTGACACAAAACCCAAGTATTAGTTTGCCTAGGGATGGGAATCGAGAACCGATTCTTCTGTGGAACCGGTTCCTCATGTCTCGATTCCAAGGAATCGTTTGGCTGTCTCCTTCACGATTCCGCTATCGATTCCACTGTGTGCGTGACGACGTGTCATGCGCGGAGCGCATGGACTCACACAGCGCGGCTGTGGTACGTTCTGGCGCTGCAACAGAGCCGCGGACCGAAAACTTTCAGCAGGGATCCTTTTTTACCTCACACCGGAGCCCTGCTGCTTCAATCTAAACAGAAACAAGTCGGGTGCCAGATGGAAACTAGTTACGTGTTCCAAAATCTGTGATTTCAAAATAAAATCTGTGTCGCGTTTTTGCCATAACATTGTTTTTTTGTAATTCTTCTGGTAGAATATATAACAAACAACGCGGTCTAATCATTATATGTATTAGAAGAATGAAAAATGTTGTACTTACTCAATGTAGGAAAGTCAAAGACACCAAAATTGCACAAAGCAAAGCTCCATGACCGGAGCGGCTGCGTTGCCAGATTGGGCGGGTCTCTGCACAATCAAGCTTCTTTTGAACCCGAGGTGGGTTGATGGAATGGTTACGTGTTTTTTTAAATGCAAATCCGGTTTTTACGGGTTTAACATGCATTCTCTACAGAGATGGAGGTTTGAACTGCTTTCTATTGTTGGACGGTTTTAATATTATATTTGGGACAGATCTGGCAACCTCCATCAGCTGACAGCAGACACAGTGTGAGTGACAGAGCTGTGGAGCTGGACCAGATATGCAAGGGCATCCAGTGTGAGGCTGGTGTAATTTGGTTTTGAACTTTCCAGCCTGGAGTCAGGAAGAAGCTCCAGAGTTTGGCTGCATTTCACACGAAAAGATGAAACCGGGGCGACTGCACCTTGCAAAGTTTTCATGACATGGATATTTTTTTCTTCTGTTCAGGTTGAAGATATTGAAGAGTTAATGCAAACACCCCATTTGTATTATTTCATTTCTCACTCAATGAGAATCGATAAGAGAATTGATAAGGAATCGTATCGATAAGCAGAATCGATCATGGAATCAGAATCGCTAAATTCTTAACAATTCCCATCCCTAAGTTTGCCTCTCTTTTTGTTTTTTCTGCATGCCTGTTTTCCTTTTTTTCTTAGTGGCGACCACCTGGCAGCCTGCCAGTCTGTTTTTTCTTTTTTCAGAGGCAGAGGCCACCTGGTCTGGGCTTCTTTTTCCTTTTTTCACAAGTGGGACCCACATGTCAAGCAATGAAGAACTATATGAAATGTTAGAAAGTACTTGGCTCTGGTGTGAGATGTATGGAGAAGTTGAAAGTCCTGTTAGAGAGGACTGGGGGTGGGGTCAAGGACTGGGCACCTTTGTGAAGGAAGGAGAGAGGGAACTAACAGGTTTGCAGCTGTGCCAAGAGGTGTACATTCACTACGGAGTAATATCACTATGAGTGTTTAGCATGTGTACAGTCCCAACAAAGTTTCATATAGTGGAGCAGAGGGGGTGCCTGGAAAACAGGTGCACTTCCAGAAACAGTATAAAAAGGGCGAGGCTGAGATCGGTCTTTGCTCCAGTTCCTTTTGGTCGGGCTGGTTGCTGGGGGTTTTAGCAGTAAAGCTCTCTATTTGCATTCTGACTCCGACTCGGATTTTTCCTGGAAGAACCAAGAGTGAAAATGATTGAAGATTTTAAGATTTTTCTGGAAAATATGTTTGTGGGTTTTTTGCATCGCAACTGGCCTGGGATACTTTTAAATAAAAATCCACGACAGTTCGCACTGTAAATTTCATCTGAGCCAGAGGTCTGAACCATCGTCAGTTCCACAAACTTCTCGGCGACAGCAACATTACCCACAGCCTGCAATACCACACTGAAGTGAGATGGTTCAGCTGAGGCGCTGTGCTGAGGCATTTCTTTGATCTACGAGAGGAAATTGGACAGTTCATAGAGAAAAAAGGAAAACAGGTGTTGTAGTTAAAATCTCAGGGATGGCTACAGGACCTTGCATTTTTGGTTGATATTACTGAACACTTGAACAATCTGAACAAAATGTTGCAAGGCCGCAAAAAAGTTGTCACATAGTTTTCTGACAACATACATGCATTTAAGTTGAAGCTGACTTTGTGGGAGACGCAATTGGCAATTGGTGACCCTGCTCATTTCCCCTGTCTGAAAGACGTGTGTGATCAGACCTGATGTGGATGTGAAATGGTACAAAGACAAGATTGCAGGATTACTGTGGGAGTTTGAGAAACGTTTTCAGGTATTTGGTGAACTTGAGACAGAATTTTCAGTTTTTCGCTCACCTTTCACAGTTAAAGCTTCTGATCTGCCGGTTGACATCCAGCTAGAAATGATTGATTTGCAATGTGATGCTGATTTGAAAGGCAAATTTGGCTCTGTAGGTCTGGACAAATTTTCTCAGTATCTACTACCAGGGTACCCCAAATTAAAAGCCCTGGCTGCTAAAATTTTGTGCATGTTTGGGACAACCTACCTTTGTCAACAAATTTTCTCAGTAATGAAAATCAATAAAACAAAGATGCGCTCAAGGCTCACAAACAAGCACATAAATGACATTCTGAAAGTGACAGCTAGTCAGGACACGACACCTGGTGTTGATGCACTTGTACAGCCCAAAAGATGCCAAGTTTCAGGAACAAAAAGATGAGACTCTTTTAAAATGCTGCCTTAGATACTGTTTGCATTGATACTGTTTGCATTGAAAGAATACAGCTCTGTGAAGATGAATCCTTACTGTGGTGATTAAAAAGATGTGCAATTTAATGTTAGTCTGCAGCTTCACTACAAAAGAGTACGGTGGAATTCTAGTGTTCATAAAACTCCTTAAATTTTCTGTATGTATTGTATGTATTGTATGTGTATGTATGTTTCCACATTCCAAGTTTACACATTCACAGGACAGGTGAATACTTTCTTCTTCACACATTTAATAGCACTCTCCTTAGTTTTTTAAGGTGTAGGCAGGGATTCGATTTAGATTTTATATGCACATATGTAAATGGTTTAAAAATTTCTTTCCTTGTAAGTCTCATTTAATTGTTAAGTGCATTACTATATTTTTCAAGACCAATTGCTTGCTAAAGTTTTGTGCCTTTGTATAATCAGTGGGATCAGTTGCAATGCATAGCTATTTTTGAATGATAAAAGTAAATTGCACATTTGTCTAAGGAAATATGAGGTGTTTCATGAAATGTTTTGTAAAAGGATTGTTTATTAAATGTCAAGATTTTCCTTATGTTCTTCTGCTTCTTTACACTGTAACAAAAGAAAGACATGACATGTTGGTTATTTATAGCAGAGTATGGTATAATTTTAATGGTCCGGCCCACTTGAAATCTACCAAGGCCTTATGTGGCCCATGATGTGAAATGAGTTTGACACCCCTGGGTGAGAGAGACAGAATAACGTGACAGGGCCTGAGACAAAGGAGAGTCAGCTCACACTGCGCAAGCAAAGACCTTATTCACTAAACACTGTGAAGTCAATACTGTGAAGAAAGTACATCTTTTAATGCCAAGTCTTTAGTGTACTCTGCTGCACCTGAAAATTGAAGAAACTGTGGTGTGAGAAGTGGTTTGGTTAAAGCTAGAAGTAGAGACAAAGATACACATCTAATAATCTGTCTTGCTTCACTTGGCCTGACTGTCTCAAACTGTGCATAAAGTGACAGAACTGGATTTATGGTGGACAAAAAAATATTACAGGAATATAAAAGTGGCTCAATAAAGAAACTAATATGCAAATAAATCATACTATACATAATGTAAATACCTACAGGTAAACCAGATACCAGGGTGACAAGTCCCGGTGGCAGCAGACGCATCGGGTCGTCCCTCTTCATCTGCCACAACTGAGGGATTGCTTTGTTTATTTTCCTCTTCTTATTATATGCTTAAATTCAGCAGATCCCCACATCTGAAAGGATTAATTTTTCTGGGTAGTGAAGCAGCATATGAGTCAGGTTGGCAGCTGTTGGAAAACCAATGTGGAGATCCATTCACAATCACAACGTTCTCAGAGACAAGATGCATGGAAGACCAAAGATAAGGTCTGAAGATGATTGTGACTTTATCAAGAGATGTGAGGCAGCTCTGCCTCATCTTAATGGTGTGTTCACACCGGACGCGTTGCAAGCGTCACGGGCGTTGCTTTTACATTCAAAGTCTATGGTGGACGAGCTTCAACGGACCTAACACGCGTCAAGAGCTTTTCTAGCGTTGGCGACGCGCATCATGCGCGTCACGCATTGCAGGCGTCAACGCCTGAAGTTGGGAAAATTGAACTTTGGAAGCGTCAACGCAGAGCGTCATCCAATCACAGATGAGCCCTCTGAGCGCTGATGCGGGCCAGAAGGTCGTCAAACTGGGCCAGGGAGAGGCGGAAGTACCGCTGAAAGCGAACCTCATCCTCACGCAGCTCCTGGAGCAAATGGTGAAATTCCCCAAACTGCGAACGCTGCTGCAGGACAGGATGAACCCAAAAACGTCGCACAGGCGCCTGACGATGCAGTTTTCTGGCTTTCTTTATTAAATAAAGCCAAGCCAGTGTCTTGATGGGATCCGCCATTGTCAACATGAAGACAGGACACAGAAGCTCCTTCCACTCCCGCCAATGAGCTGCCACACTTTACATGCGTCAACTTTGAGGTGTCAGTGACGCCCGTGACGCTTGCAACGCGTCCGGTGTGAACGCACCATAAGTTATTGGAGTTCGACTGAAGCTGCTGGATTGGTTGGTGTCTAGTTGAAACCAAAAGGTGATGGAAATCAGACAAGCAACTGCATCATTCAGAACCACCATTCAAAGTATCACCTGTATACAAGCACTGAAAGGTGTTGAAATGAAAGGAACAAACAAACAAACCCAAAAACTACTAAACAAAACATACATGCACAAATTCAAACTTCAGGCAAAGGCACTGTCAACAAGCACAACGCAGGATAGCACTCCTACATCCAGCATCTGTCAAGGAACAGGCCATTTTCTTACCAAGTGTAGAAAGTTCATTGAGAAAGCAATTCATAACAAGTCAGACAGAAAGGCTTTGTTAAGGATACTTGAAAACAGGTCAGCATTCAATAAAATATGATAACAGGAGGATACGTGAAAGGTGTCGGAAAATATATCCACATTGTTTTCATGATGACAAATTCAAGGATCTCCAAAGATTAACATCACCTAAGACAGAGTAAATAAATGGTTACTCAAATTGTTGCAAAAACAACCACAAAAGAGCACACCTCTGATTGTCCAAGATTGGGTCTCAACCACATGGCTGTCTTATCAAGATGTCCTTGTGTGTGCACTTTAAGACACACAGAGCAATGCTACATTCATCCTCCATAAAGTAGCTCAAACCCTTGATGCAAAGAAAGAAACCATCAGCCAGGCATACTCACATTAAACAATTTGATCCCAGAAATGGCCACCGCTCTTCTGAATCGCCTGAAGCATGCTAAAGACTTTGGGACTGACATCTCTGATGAAAAATGCCAATTAAAGAATGCATTCTAATCCATTTGCAATAGACATGGGGTCTTGCATTTCTTTCTGTTTTGTTTCTCAAGCCTAAATCATCTTACATTTCATTGTTTATACATAGATTACATTCTATTGAAGCTGATGGGACAGGGGGGAATCAGTGTCTTTGACCTTTACACCCCCACAGCATGCTGTGAATTTTAGCCATCTTAGTGCTCTGAGGCTCGAGCGCTGTCCCAGACAAACCACAAACCCAACTGTACTGAGAAGCTCCTCAAAGCATGACTGGGTTAAAAGTGTTCTTCCAAACCGCCTTCCTAAAATGTCAATTTTAGGTCGAAGGTGACACTTTATATCACAACCGGGATTCGATCCTCCATACTGCTCACAAGGCTCTGAGGGAGTGAAAGTAGCATACCCTGTTTCCCCCAGTGTCATCAGCTGAAGAAGTTCCTCCCTTTGTGTATGAGATGTAGGACTGCAGAGGGCGTTCTTACCGCTTCTGGGATTGCCCTTGTCTTTACCTCTTCTGGTCCACCATTTTTCAGTGATGCTTGAGTGTACTCCACCTCACAAATCACAAATTGCCTTATTTGTAATTCCTAAAGAGATGGAAAAAATCACAATGCCTGCTCTGCTTTGACGTCAGCATAGCAATAGCTTAATGATATATTTTGAAAAGATGGAAACCACAATCTGCTCCCACTTTTGAAAACTGGTGAAATGAGTTAATGGGTATTTTTCATATGGAAAAGGTGAGATATGATCTGTCTGGTAACCCACAAAAATCTGGAACCCAGCACTTCTTTACATAAGAGACTAATGGACATCAACCTTTGAGGGCACGCCTTTACAGTTATTCACAATAAACCGAATATACTGAAAGGGTACAATTCTGACTCTGAATCCAAGAGGTTTTCACTCACTTTAAGAGTAAATAATTTAACAAAAGATACTTCAAAAGTGACTCATTTCAGCCTGCAATTCAGCCCAGAACTTGTCAGGAAGTTCCAAAATGTACATTTTTAATTTTTCCTTTGTCAGACCTGAAAAACAAAGCAAAACAAAACAAAACAGACAAAAAAAAAAAAGAAGAAGAAGAGAGAGACCAGTGTTACATCATGTGTTCCCTACCCCTCTTGAACTTCAAGTGAAAAAGGACCTTCATTTGACACAAAGGCTGGTGAGGACATTCACACAGTGGGAAATCTGCCATTTATCTGGTAAGAACTTTTGGCAAATCAGTCACTCGTGAAAAGCAGTTGAGTAACTCAAGTGTCAAAACCAAAAGTCAATGTTACCAAAAACCAAATGGTAAAAGGTCCTGCTCCTACCCAGATGTGGTTTTTGTCCACTGTTCCCACACTGGCTCCACCTTGAAGTGTGGTAGTGGGAAAACTTGTAGTGATTACAATTTCTCAACAAAGACTCTCCTGGAACCAGACACTTATGGCAAGCCGTTTTAACTTTTAATGCCCAGACTGGATATTCACGAAAGATATCTGTAATTCAGTTCTTCCTATTCGAAAAGAACGATAGAGATATCAACAACTGTATTTCTCCTATCCGTAATTATCATTTCAGATATCCACAAATACAATCTTCCTAGGAGAAATGATGTCACTTTTGCCATTCATGTGTATGGGGTACGTCATTTCGCCTATCCATAATTCAGTTGTAGATATCTGCAATATGAGTTACAGATATCTGCAACTGAATTACGGATAGGCGAAATTCCAGTTGCAGATATCTACAACTGAATTACAGATAGTCAAAATTCCAATTCGAGATATCTCCAACTCCTCCTCAATTACAGATATCTACATGTTTCTTTATGGATATCCATAACTCAGTTTTGACTAGGCGGAATTCGTTGTAGATATCTTAAACTAAAGTAACGCCTAGTCAAAATAATGTTGTAGATATCTCAAATGGGAATTACGGATAGGTGAAACTTGATTGTAGATATCTAAAAATAATTTTAGAGATATCTTTAATTAATTTTGATCGAGATATCTAAAACATGGAGATATCTGTAATTACAATTCTGCCTAGGCGAAATGTAATTAAAGATATCTTGAATGACAGTTTTGACTAGACGAAATGACGTTGCAGATATCCATAATGTTGTGTAATTACTCCTCCCACTTTCAGGCGGGAAGCGGTGAAATGCTGATTTGAACCGAATGTGTAGCGTGGCACGATCGAGGCGAAGTTGCACTCCACTCCACATTTAACTTGAATTTCTTTTATTTTGGTTCTGTAAAAAGCAAAAATATGTATTTTAACACCACAGTTGATACATTCAGGGCTTCAGTGTGTGTTCCCGTTTTCGGAGCGTAATCACGTGAGACTATCCCTATACCCGAACACACCGTGTAGCGAACGTGCCATCTACTGGTCAGAGTTAGACACTGCTTTATACAACAACAGTTCTTAATTAATCCACTAATGGCTCTAAATGCCACAAATGCGCCTCACAGAGAAACCTCGATTTCCTCACGGCCGGTACATTTGTGTAAATGAGCGTTCGTATTGCACTTCCTTCTTTTTTTGTTTCCCAAACTGAAATCATCCTATATTTCAACATTTAGGGGAGAGTGAGGTAAGATGAGCCAGTGGGTAAGTTGACCCAACCCTCATATTTAAGAAACCGTGCATGCATTTTGTCATGTGACCATAAATTCATGACGCACCAATCATTTCTATCTTGCTGTGATGTAGAGAAGAACATGGGAGAAGGGGTAAGTATATTTTTACATAAAAAACTGTTTTTTGCTTGTCAAAGTAAATGTTCTGCATATCAGGTAAAATGACTGTGACGTCAAAGCAAATTTATCCAGGTCTAAAATTATATAATATACTGTACATGTTGGTGATTTGCTAACGTCTAAAATCATGTGAATCACTTCACTAAAGATGAGCCTGAATTTCTAAGCTAGCCCATTTTTTCCAAAATGGTGGTTATGGGGCAAAGTGAGCCAAAGGTCATGGGGTAAATTGAGCCGATGGTTGATGAAAGAAGTGAACCAGATGTCTCCGATCTGGTAGTTGGTGACTTTGTCATCGTAAAATTTGCATCCAAATGCAGGAGCCACCATTACATTTCTCAGAAGAATCCGAGGGATCACTGGCAATAAGAAACCCACCTTTGCGTTCAAGGAAAAGGATGAGGTATCTTTCCCACGGAGTGATGTGCTGAAGAAGCTACCTCAGCCTCAAAGGGCCGGAGGAACTGAACGGAGGGAGCAACATTTCATTTTCCCCTGCAACCTTGACACTTGGAATATTGAGTAATTGTTTTGATTAAAGGGTTAAATGGTCTTGGGGACGGCCGTGGTTCAGTGGGGAGTGAAGTCATCTTTCAATCAAAAGGTTGTTGATTCGATTCCTGTCTCCCTCTGTCTGCATGTCGCAACCCCCAGCTATGGGTAAAATAGCACCACTGCCTTGTGGTCGTCACGGGAGTGACAAAGGCTAAGGGAGACCCCCCCCACAGAAAAAATCCGGAGTGGTCCCCCGAAGGCGGTTGGTCCTCGCATTGCAGCACCTTCCGGCAACTCCTGTAGCCATGTTGGCACCACCCGTATGACCTGTCCCTTCCGTTGGATACTACCAGCAAGACTGAGAAGGGGGATCTGTCAACTGGGCATCTCAGTTCCTCCATAACTTCGCCCTGACTTGTCCATGATCTCTCGAGATCGACGGAGCCAACAACAATAGATGGTCTTGAAACTAACTGGTAGTTTGTTTTGAAACTAACTGGTGCTTTGTTCTCACAAGTTCAAAATTGTTAAAACTGTTTGTTAGCACAATATGCTCAGGTTTACATTTTAAAACTCAGATGGTCACTTTATCCCCAGGTGGCTCAACTTACCCACTGACTTGATTCAACTTACCCCTAACCTGGGGCAAGTTGAGCCACAGGAGCACATTTTTTTTGAGAAGCCATTATTTTGGGCAGTTTTGTCAGAGATGCATTCTGATCATTTCATTTGATAGGAGACATCCTGAAATAAAGACATATGTTTTCATTCTATTTCTGTGTCATTTTTCCTTATCTCTAGGACAACATAATGTGGCAGGAGCGTATGGTTTTGGAAAACCAAGTTAAATGTTTGGAGAGAAAAATTTTTAAGTGCCACCTGGAGAGTAGGCTCCAGGACCAATTTAACCCAGTACAAAGTAAGGCAGTGCTAGGTTTGGACATGAAGCAGGACGTGAAACATAATATACAAAAATACAAAATGTATTTTATTCTTAGAGTCACAAATGTTAAAATACTACAGGCCTATAGAACACTTATTAATTATTTCAAAGTTATTAAGCACAGTAAAAAAAGAATCACAGGAACACTGATAACGGTGGAGGATTGATTACTGCAATTAAGTTTGTTGCTTTACAAAATAAACAATAATGCACAAAAACAGCAACACATGCAAAGGTAAATGGGAAGCAGCAAATTAAACACAAGCCATGCAAAGCAAAATATGAACAACAAGCACAAAAATAGCATGCAAAGCAAAAAAAAAACAAAAAACAAAAAAAAAAAAAACAAAAACAAAAGGCAAGCAATAAGCAGACTTTGAACAAAAGAAAGAACTGCAATGAAATCAAAACTCACCCACTGAAGGAATAGTAGCCTATGACAGACGACGGCGCAAATTAATCCCAGCGCCCCTGAAAGCTCCCCACAGGAGCGTGCAGGAACTCTGTAGGACAAGCTGGTTGCAGTGAGCCTGCTATCGTTGCTGGCGAGGTGTGGGCTGCAAGACGTGCAGCCTTAACTTAAGCCCTGGAGATAATGTGGGACAACGCAGGACAAGGCAACGGGACCTTTCTAGGAGCGGCGGCCCTCGTTGTGGACCGCACACTGGAGATTGGTGCCTACAATGGAGACACGAACATTAAAAAGTGGGAAACTAACCTAAACACGTTTGAATCTTACCTGCTGGAGCAAGCACGCGCGCACAGGCAGCAGGAGGAGGGGGAGGGCCAATGAGGATATTAGTGGCTTGTCCCTGCTGCAGCTCGGATCCACAAGCGTAATTTGGGATCAGCATTGGCCCGAGCCAAAAATGACAAGGCGGAACAACGAGCAACTTACCCCGAGCGAGGAGTCCCAAACTCGGGTCGCAAACCGAAATGGATCACCCGAGGCACACAAGCGTGCTCCAAACCAGGAAATGTCAGCTGGTTACCAAACGCTGCAACCACCGCACTGAAACCAAACATGTGCATGCACAGACCACCCACTAAACTTATAGGCTCGGTTTGGTGCCACCTTCCAATCACAGCCCAGGTAAGATGCACACCATCATGCCACATTCAGTAAAAAGTGGCTCATCTTACCCCACTCTCCCCTATACATAGATTACATTTTACTGAAGCTGATGGCACAGGGGGGAATCAGTATCTTTGACCTTTACACCCACACAGCATTTGTGAGCAGTCTGGAGGATCAAATCCTGGTTCTGTTATTTGTATTTGGGCCACATATTCCAAACATTATTCACCTAATCTAAAATGGCCTATGCTGTGAATTTCAGCCATCTTAGTGCTCAGAGGCTCGAGTGCTGTCCTAGATAAAGCACTAACCCAACCCTACTGAGCAGCTCCTCAAAGCCTGTGTGGCAGGTGCGCTGCCCGTTGCCCCTCCTGCTCCCGTGCAGGGGTTTGTCGTTTCGCTGATTGCGGGGTGGCGCTACACACCTTTATATGCGGGTCGGGCTGCAGCCGCGGTCTCTCTCTCCTCTCCTCTGGGATCACTCATCCGCGGTGGACGTTTGCGGCGTGATCAGCTGAGACGGAGGCATTGATTGCGCGTGCTGTGAACGTGTCAGTTGTTGTGGCGCACGTTCTCCCTGCAGCTGAAAGGTAGGCGCCGGCTGTATCCCCACCACTTGGCGTGCCATATTGTGCAATCCTGACAGCCCGTTCCCTGCTTCAGGCTGCTGGCCGCTGTTGCTGCAGAGCTGGATCGCCCCGCTGTTGATTCCCGCGTGCGGGTGATGCGTCCTCGGGGCTGGGCTGCCCCGCTGGAGACTACCGTGGGTGGGTTGTGCATGTCCTCGTGGTGAGTGCCATGGTCCGTTCTCCCCCCCCCCTCTCCTTGCACTTGCTTCCTGACTAATAGATAATGTGTGCCATAGATTGGACCAAGCCTTTCCACGGCCTGACCTGCTGTGACGCTGCAGTGGGATCCCTGCCAAGCGTAATTGGCGTCATAGCTGTTCTGACGACGCTGCTGTTTTTTTTGGTTATCGTTGACTTTATTTTCTTCTGTCTTAACCTGCGGGTTGAACTCCTCGATTGGTGCTGTTTGGATTATTGATTTGTTGATTAGTTATTTGTACTTTTGTTTTGTTTCATTTGATTTCTGTGTGCTGCTTTTGTTTTGCGTGTGTGTGCATGTGGGTGTGTGTGTGTGTGTGCGTGTGTGTGTGTGTGCGTGTGCGTGCGTGTGTGTTATTTCCAACTTCCATAATACAGACATTTTATTATATTTCTTTGTGGACAGGTGCTGTGGGCCCCGGACGGCGACCCTCCCCCTGGAGGTGGATCTTTTTCACTTTCCATTTGTGTGTGTGTGTGTGTGCGGTGACACAGGTGATATTTTGATTCTCCTCCCCTAATTTAGTTGGTCGTCCAAAGGTACCCAGCACAGTCCATCTCACTCCATTCAGTGCTGTATATGTGTGGTGCCCCCCCCAATCATTGGAACCTCGTTTTAACAATTGTTTAATAAATTCATTCCTTTAAACTTGAACACTGTCTCCTGCCTTGTGGCGATCCGAACCTGTGTAGCCTTTTTTTTAACAGTTTAGTTTATTTCCTGGGGTGAAATTCCCCAGGTGGCGTTGTCCGGCAACATATATATAATATTTTGAACCCCCGCTTTGCCACACCTGGATGGGTTAAAGTTTTTCTTTGGAATTCCCTTCCTAAAAGTTCAATTTTAAAGGAGTCATATTATGCAAAATTCACTTTAAAAAGGTGTCTTTACAGTCATATTGCCTCCCAGAGCCTCTGTATGATCCCCTGAAGTGAAAAATTCAGTCACCTCCCTCAATTGTGCACTCCACTTTTAATAAAATATACACTGAAGCACGCGGTTCTGAAATCTTCCTCTCTCTGACGTCATGAATGGGAACACCACTCCCCCCCCCGGAAGAGGATCCAACCGTGGCCGGCCCCTGGATAGGTCGCTCATTTCGGCTGTATTTCTTCATCCATCGCCAGTGTTATAAAGTCAGCTTCACCTGAAGACGGTAGACTAGCTGACAGTTTTCGCTAACTTAGCCACAATTAGCTCGGATGGGAACGTTGCGGAGCTCCTCTCCCCAGCAGAGAGGCTCGGCCTCGGCTGTCACAGTGCCTGGGTGCCTGACTTCCAGGGGCTGAGTTGGGGCCGATTGGGTAAACAGCCCAGAGCTGCTCCACGGAAGCTCCGCAAGTCCCGAAGCCGGCGGAGACGCACGGTTCGTGCGCGGCCGCTCCTGGATGTCTCTCCTCGCCAGGAGGCTGCGAAGCTCCGGTGCCCAGTGGAGGCGCACTGCGCGCGGGGTAACAGACACCTTCAGCGCCAGGGGATGGGGAGGGCTGCTCCTCTGAGAGGCTCTTGTGCGCTCGATATCACACGAACAACACATGATATAAAAGGAAAAAAAAAACACCTCATTTCGCTTCTGCAAGGTCGCTCGCTCTGCTCGTCCCAGCCACATTGATCTGTAATTTATAGTACTTCCAGCAAGGATGAGTACATGGTTTATGTTTTGATCTCAAATGCGTGCTTTTCTTTATTCAATAGTTCCTTTTGTATGGTTTATTCTATATAAAAATGGTATTTTCCACGTTTGCTACTGTCTGGGACCCTGTTGAGCTGATTCTCCTGCCTCCCGAGGTGGCGTAATAACAACATATAGGAAAAACTTTACGTCCGTGAGGTCGTGAATTGTGTTTTATTTTGAAACTTCCGGTGTAACTTCCTTTAAGGACAGTTAGGCCTTTTTCTGGGGGAAGGCCCATTTTCATTTTGGGGGACCGAAATCCCAAAGTCCTCCACCAGGGGGCAGAGTGCCGGGTAGCCCCTTTCAGAAGCGGAGACCTTCGGGGCTCCGCCCCTGGCCACTCCCCCTTCACTTTGGGGGACTTTGCTTCATTTTGGGGGAAGATGAACCAAATAGACTCGGGACTCCACACGGGGTGCTCTCGCTCCCCTTTGGGGGACTTATGCTTCAAATTGGGGCACTTACCATTCATTTCAATGCCGATCGACCCGAGACGCCAAAGGGGGTACTCATCTTCAGTCTGGGGTACTTATTCTTCATATTGGGGTGCTTTGTTTCATTTTGTGGTAAAATTCCCCAAATCGACCCAGGACGCCAAAAGGGGTACTTTTCTTCACTTTGGGGGACTTATTCTTCATATTGGGGCACTTTGTTTCATTTTGGGGCAAGGTGCCCCTGGATGCCAAAAGGGGTACTCTTCTTCACTTTGGGGCACTTCCCCTTCCGTTTGGGGCACTTTGGATGTGTGCTTTGTCAAAGCGCCCCGAAAACTGTTGGGGTGACCGGTGGGGGGCGGGGGGTTCCACATAGGGCACTTCAGTTCACTTTGGGGTACTTTGTCCCAAAACCTTTCCGGAAGCCTCCCAACCGGGCCGGGGGGTGGGGGGCCATGCCCCCTTGACTTTTTTCAAATTTCGGGCACTTTGGACGGGATCCGCGGGAGAGTGCCCCGAAGCGAATCAGGGCATACGAGGTGTCTTAGTAAGCCACCGTGCAGGGTGCTTACTTTGATTTGAGGACTTTTTTCCCCGAACCTTCTTCTTTGACAGTCACAACAACGCACCTTCTTATTAGCTCTCAGTCAACACATCTTGCAGCTCAGAATGTTGATTTTGTACATTTGAGTCCCCCAGACATGTTGCTTCATTTCCGGCTACTTTTCCAATTGACAAAGTGCCCCATATTTACCTGCTTCAATTTGGGGTACTTTTTAAACTAAGAAGGTAACCCAAATTTACCTCCAGCTTTTGGCTGACAGTCAAAGACTAGACTGCATAAACAACTACCTTTCCTGTTGCAAAAGACAAGTTTATTTTCTTTTAGGGGTGAAAGCAGTAGTGCGGTGGTGCACTGACTAATGCATTATTTGTCATTTTATCAGCGCTTGAAAGACTTTATATGTACACTGTCGCTTAATGTATTCCAAGGCAGCAGGTTTTTAATTCCCCCCCCCCCCCCCCCCACCCCCGGTATAATATATATAAACTCTTAAATTGGATAGCTGCATTGACTGTCTGCACTAAATGTTACTTTTGCATCACTGGCTACCATGAAGCAGTCTCCTATCAGTTGGATGCCAGTCCTGTGGCCTCAGACAAAAGCCTGGCATTGATGAGGTACTCTGCCAGACTGATGCTGGTGGGTGCGCCCGTTACGGTAACCTGGTGGTCAGTCAATCCATCCACTGGAATTGCAATCTTGATCTGGGCAACCTAAATCTACCAGCTTCAGTTTAGGGTACTTTTTATGAGGTGTTCATTTTAGACTACTTTTCCAATTTTAAAAGTCCCCCAAATTGACTTCATTTTAGGCTACTTTTGAAAATTTGAAAAGTAGCCTAAAATGACTTCAATTTGGGGGACTTTTGCAAATTTTAAAAGTAGCCCAAAATTACTTCATTTTAGTCTACTTTTCCAATTTGAAAAGTAGCCCAAAATGAAACCACTGCCCAGCTCTTCCCTGCACTGAATGAAGTCTTCATTTTGGGCTACTTCTCAAAGTAGCCCAAATTTACCTCGTCAGAGTCCCAGGGGCACGAAATTCTTCAGTTTGGGGCACTTTTTGAATGGTGAAAGTAACCCAAAATGAAAACTTCCCTTCGAAGTGAGAGAGGTCTTCATTTTGGGGCACTTTTCAAAATTGGAAAAGCAGCCCAAAATGAAACCTTCATTTCAGGGCAGGCAGGAGCTGGGAAATGGCTTCATTTTGGGGTACTTCTCAAAGTAGCCCAATTTTACCTCGTCGGAGTCCCAGGGGCACGGAATTCTTCAGTTTGGGGCACTTTATGAATGGAGGGAGTAACCCAAAATGAAATCTTCCCTTCAAGGTTGGGAGAGGGTTCTTCATTTTGGGCTACTTATCAAAGTAGCCCAAAATGAAGCCTCACTGTAAGGGAAGCTCAAAAGTGTTGACTTCATTTTGGGCTACTTTTCCAATGTAGAAAGTAGCCTAAAATGAAGACTTCATTTTGAGGGACTTTCTCAATTTACAAAGTAGCCCAAATTTACCTCCACATAGTTGCCTGCCGCGACAAGAAACCTCTTCATTTTGGGGTACTTTTCACGCTTAAAAAGTCCCCCATTTTAACTTCAGTTTGGGGTACTTTCTGATGTTTGCAAAATAGCCCAATATGAATTCAGCCTACACTTCACTCTGGGGCCTCGAGTGGGGGATGGGCAGTCTAGTCAGTCTTCCCTGAGGTCAAAGCACGGTCTAAAAGTATTGCGGAGTCACTCGTTTCGTGCGAATCCTCACAGAGGTTTCCCACGCCATCCCGCGTTCCCGATCTGGGGTCTCTAGGGTGACGGGGGGCTCCGGGGGGCCCGAAAAGAGGTGTTTTTCAAAAAGTAGCCCAAATTGACTTGGAGCAGTTAAAAGTGCCCTTATTTGAATCTGAAAAAGGAGGGAACGCCAATTATCTTTAGTATTTCAGCAACGCTTTGAGCGAGACGGTTGAAATTTAAGTATGCGTATCGTGTCGCCGCGTGCGACAAAGTGTGCTGGGGGTCATACGCCTGCGACCTTCCCAAGCGCGAAAGGTCAACCCCTACCGGCCGAAAGGTCAAGCCGCGACTCCGTTTTTGCACACGGATCGCAAATGTTTTGAGCGAGAAGGTCGAGGTGCAAGTCTGCACATCGTGATCCCGCGCTCAACCAGTGTGCCGGGTCTCGGACCGGTGCGACCTTCCCAAGCGGTCAAGGTCACCACCTCTGACTTTTGGGGGACTCTTTGAATGGCAAAAGTAACCCAAATTTAAAAAAAACAGCACTGCTCAAAATGGCTTCCTTTTGGAACGTCGACCCGATTCCCGACTATGTAACTTCCCGGATGAAGCCGTGTGGGTGGCCGTTGGTCCCGTCTCGATACGCCCTCCCCGAAGCTAGTTAGCTTTCCGGCGCGCGTATCGAGACGCGACTTTCACGGGGTGAATCTACGTCTGAAATGAGGCCCAGAGGCCAACTTTCAAGCAGTTTGGTGCTACCGCGTGCAAACAGCGAGCCGTCGAAGCTCCAGAAAGGCGAGTTTTCAAAGGCCCACCCAAAACTATAGGTCTGATCGGCACCGAAGCCACGCCTCTGGACTCGTCCCGGGCCCCTCTACCACATATTAAAAGATCGGCCTCCTCGGACCTTCGCAAAACCACCTGCTCTATTTGGAGCAACTCTGTCAGAATGGTGTCTGGGGCTATGGGCCTGACAGCCTGCTGAAGCAGTTCAAGCATCCGAGCCTGAAAAACCTTCCGACGGGCGTGCGGAGAAATTTTTTTGATTTCCCGGTAGAGGGGCCCCACGCCATCCTACACTCCGAATCTGGGGTCTCTAGGGTCACGGGGGGCTTCGCAGGGCCCAAAAAAGTGTCTATTCCTAAAGTAGCCCAAATTTACCTGGAGCTGTTAAAAGTACCCCTATTTGAAATTGAAAACGGCGGGAACACCAATTATCTTTAATAATTCAAAAACGCTTTGAGCGAAAAGGCTGAAATTTTAGTATATGCTTCGTGTTGCCGCAAGCGACAACTGTGCATGTGTGTCGTGCGTCTGCGACCGTCCCAAGCGTGAAACGTCAACCCTAATTGGCTTAGAGGTCAAACTTTCAGTCCCTTTTTTTTCCTACTTCACAAACGGTTCGAGGTAGAAGGTTGAAAACCGAGTGCGCACATCATGTCGTCACATGCAACCACTGTGCCGGGCGTCGTGTGCCTGCGACCTTCCCAAGTGCGAAAGGTCAACCCTAATTGGCTGAGAGGTCAAGCTGCGACTCTCTTTTTGGTCCGACTTCACAAACGCTTTGAGCGAGAAGGTCGAAAACGGAGTCTGCGCATCTCGACCCCACGCTCGACCGGTGTGCCGGGTCTCGGACTCGTGCGACCTTCCCAAGTAGTCAAGGTCACCCCCTTGTCAACTCGGGGCACTTTCTGCCAGTTTTTGGATATCCCAAAATGAAGCGTCAATCATTTAGGGGACTCGGGTGGGGGATGGGCAGCCGACTGTTCTCTGAGGGAAAACGGAGGCTGCAGGCTGGCTATGAGAGCATTCTCCCATCCCCCGCACCTCAATAAGGGGCACCCCACTTCATATTGGGGCACTTCTCCCAAAAAGCACCCCGAAGGCTACCGTTTGCCCCCGGGAGTGATGTCATGGCCCCGCCCACCTCAATAAGGGGCACCTCAGGTCATTTTGGGGACCTTGGTCCCAAACGCTCCCAAAGTAGCAGGGAGTGATGTGGTGGCCCCGCCCACCTCAATAAGGGGCACCTCAGGTCATTTTGGGGACATTTGTCCCAAACGCTCCCAAAGTGGCTGGGATCGATGTCCTGGCCCCACCCACCTCATTAAGGGGCACCCCTGTTGCCCAAAACACCTGGAAAGCCGTCCGTTGACCCTGGGTGCGGTCGTGATGGCCCCACCCACTTCAGTAAGGGGAACTTTGTTTCATTTTGGGACACATTGGGACAAAGTGTCCCAAAATGACCTAGGGTGCCCCTTATGGATGGGGGCGGGGCCATGACATCACTCCCGGCAACCAGCTAAGCACTTTGGGACAATGTGTCCCAAAATGACCTGGGGTACCCCAAACTGAAGGGGGCGTGTCCTGGGGTGGTGGTATGCATCTGGGGGCTTGGCCCACCTGTAAATTTGAAGAGAGTTCCCTCGAGAGCCCATTCAAAATCATTACAAAAAGTAGCCTCTTATTACCAAAAGTCACCTTCAATCAAGGCTACTTTTGCTTCATTTTGGGGTCTCGGGGAGCCCAAAACGCAAAGTCTTCCAAAATGAGGGGCCCCAATTCCATTGGGGTCACTTTGGCTACTTTGTAACCCAAATTTACCTCTCCCGAATGCCCAAAATGAAGCATTCCCTAAGGTGCTTTCTCAACGACAGTGAATTTACGAGGTGGGCGTGGCCAGATGCGTTTAAGTTCATCACGGAAAGTAGGCTGTCAAAAACAGGCTGTTCTGAAGAGGGCTCCTCAGAGCCACTTTATGGACTGCTCAAACTCCGAACATAGGACGAATTTGGGGCAAACAAACTTATATACTATGTTTTTGGGCATCCGTGACCTGTATGACGTGACTGAAAAATAGCATAATAGGTCCACTTTAAGTCAAAGGTAACACTTTAAGCTAGGTTTACACTTGCACGATTCTGTGGCACGCATTGCCATGAATCGAGTCGCAAACTACTCGTACAGTGGCATGCCGTGTGCGTGTTACGGCAATTTTATTTAATAAAGGGCATCAGCCGGTGAGTTCGTTTAGGTATCTTGTATTAAGCTGTACAGCAGGAGAAGTCACGCAGTCAACAGAGTAACAGAGTGAGTTCTGCCCTCGCAGGGGCGTGCAAGCCTCCAATAACTATCTGCTGCGTTCACTCCCAGGGGCCTTGACTGCACTGAGCCATAGGCTGGGCACAGGAAGACTCCCACGAGTGCCCGCAGCTGCTACGCTAAGATTATCAGGAAAAGTAAATTCTAGACAAAGCATTCGAGGTTCCCCACACATCTGAGTGTGTGAGAGCTACGGTTATTTATAACAAATAAATCTAAGCACTGAAAAACAGTTAAGCATGCACTCAATAGAAATTTCCACCACAGTGCGTAAGTGTGCGTAAACCTGTCGTGACTGCGTGCCATGTCAGGACAAGAATTTTGAAATGTTCAAAATTTTGGTCACGACAAAATATCGTGAACGGGCCGTGAACTCTTGGGGAAGCCCCCTTTTTATATGATGTGCGTAATTGCGAGCGCAACCACGTTGTGCCAATGTGGGAAGCTCGTAAACTATGCGCAAACTATGCGTGAATGCGTTGTGAATGCGTCGTGCCAGTTCGCTACACTGACGGGCGCGTTCGTGAACCATTCGTGAACTGGTCGTGAACTGTGTGTGAACTACTCATGAACAGTGCGGGAGCCTGCCGGTTCGTGACTCCAGATTGGCATGCCTTGCCACAACAACATGGTGGCAAAAAGACTTTAGAATTGATGAGATTAAACATTATTAGGAGAAGGAAATGAATAGAGACATTAAGAATAAGGTTTGGGACAAAGGTCGAGTCGGTATCAGTTCATGTTCAGTCAATGCTAGGCTACATTTGATTCAATACAATGTGATTAATAGATTATGCTATTCCAGAGTGAAATTGCACAAACTGTTTCCTGATTCATCCCCATTGTGTATGAGATGTGGGAATGCAGAGGGCACTCTTACCTCATCTGGGATTGCCCTGATCTTTACAACTTCTAGTCCACCATTTTAAGTGATGCTGGACTGTAGGCTACTTCACGAGAGAGAGAGAGAGAGAGAGAGAGAGAGAGAGAGAGAGAGAGAGAGAGAGAGAGAGAGAGAGAGAGAGAGACAGAGAGAGAGAGAGAGAGAGAGAGAGAGAGATTTTGGCAAATCAGTTACTAGTGAAAAGCAGTTGAGTAACTCTTAAGTTTCAAAACCGAAAGTCAGTGTTTCAAAAAACCAAACTGGTTAAAGCGTGCCTTGGTCCTGCTCCTACTCAGATGTGGTTTCTGTCAACTTTTCCCCACACTGGCTCCACCTTGAAGTGTGTTAGTGGGAAGTTTGGTAGTGATTACAATTTCTCAACAAAGACTCTCCTGGAACTGTATATAAGAACAGTTCACCACTGAGAGAAACAACAGAACAATTCCCAGATCCTCTGTGAGACAATTTTCTCCAACTCCAACAATTTTGACGGTAAATATATGGCCCTTGTTTTTCTCTTTGTGAGAAATATTTATTAAAAGCTTTCAAAAGCTTGAAAACGTTTGCTTTCATTGTGGATAACATTTAAAAACTACGATTCTTGCTTTCAACAGGTACAACATCATGCTGAAGTTCGTGCTTGTGCTTGGATGCCTCTTGAGCACCATCCTGGCTAATCCTGTGAGAGTGACACATTTATCATTTGAAATATTATCATGTGGATGAAATTCTTCTTTTGATTTTTTTTCTTGTAGCAATGTATACGGGAAGTAATTTCATATTTGCAACTTTCCTATGTTCCCAGATGAGTGAGGTGCAAAGGCGTATTGCTGGCTCCAAGCCAGGCTCAGTCGAGGTGATTCTTCTTTATTTCTTAGTTTCTTCTTAAATTCTGAGATCTTAATGAGCCATATCAGCAGTTGCTGTAAAATTCCTCCATGTGAACTGTCAGTGCTTGCATAGTAACCTGTGTATTTTCTCCATGTGGATGACATGCAATAGAGGGCTGCTCGCGACGACGTAAGCTCAAACTCAAGCTTAGATGAGGTGAGTTTCTTCTTAAATTCTGAGATCTTAATGAGCCATATCAGCAGTTGCTGTAAAATTCCTCCACGTGAACTGTCAGTGCTTGCATAGTAACCTGTGTATTTTCTCAATGTGGATGACATGCAATAGAGGGCTGCTCGCGACGACGTAAGCTCAAACTCAAGCTTAGATGAGGTGAGTTTCTTCTTAAATTCTGAGATCTTAATGAGCCATATCAGCAGTTGCTGTAAAATTCCTCCACGTGAACTGTCAGTGCTTGCATAGTAACCTGTGTATTTTCTCAATGTGCATGACATGCAATAGAGGGCTGCTCGCGACGACGCAAACTCAAACTCAAGCTTAGATGAGGTGAGTTTCTTCTTAAATTCTGAGATCTGAATGAGCCATATCAGCAGTTGCTGTGAAATTCCTCCACGTGAACTGTCAGTGCTTGCATAGTAACCTGTGTATTTTCTCAATGTGGATGACATGCAATAGAGGGCTGCTCGCGACGACGCAAACTCAAACTCAAGCTTAGATGAGGTGAGTTTCTTTTTAAATTCTGAGATCTGAATGAGCCATATCAGCAGTTGCTGTAAAATTCCTCCACGTGAACTATCAGTGCTTGCATAGTAACCTGTGTATTTTCTCAATGTGGACGACATGCAATAGAGGGCTGCTCGCGACGACGCAAACTCAAACTCAAGCTTAAATGAGATGAGTTTCTTCTTAAATTCTGAGATCTTAATGAGCCATATCAGCAGTTGCTGTAAAATATCCTCCACGTGAACTGTCAGTGCTTGCATAGTAACCTGTGTATTTTCTCAATGTGGATGACATGCAATAGAGGGCTGCTCGCGACGACGCAAACTCAAACTCAAGCTTAAATGAGGTGAGTTTCTTCTTAAATTCTGAGATCTTAATGAGCCATATCAGCAGTTGCTGTAAAATTCCTCCACGTGAACTGTCAGTGCTTGCATAGTAACCTGTGTATTTTCTCAATGTGGATGACATGCAATAGAGGGCTGTTCGCGACGACGCAAACTCAAACTCAAGCTTAGATGAGGTGAGTTTCTTTTTAAATTCTGAGATCTGAATGAGCCATATCAGCAGTTGCTGTAAAATTCCTCCACGTGAACTGTCAGTGCTTGCATAGTAACCTGTGTATTTTCTCAATGTGGATGACATGCAATAGAGGGCTGCTCGCGACAACGCAAACTCAAACTCAAGCTTAGATGAGGTGAGTTTCTTCTTAAATTCTGAGATCTTAATGAGCCATATCAGCAGTTGCTGTAAAATTCCTCCACGTGAACTGTCAGTGCTTGCATAGTAACCTGTGTATTTTCTCAATGTGCATGACATGCAATAGAGGGCTGCTCGCGACGACGCAAACTCAAACTCAAGCTTAGATGAGGTGAGTTTCTTCTTAAATTCTGAGATCTTAATGAGCCATATCAGCAGTTGCTGTGAAATTCCTCCACGTGAACTGTCAGTGCTTGCATAGTAACCTGTGTATTTTCTCCATGTGGATGACATGCAATAGAGGGTTGCTCGCTCCGACTGAGACTCAAACTCAAGCTCAGATGAGGTGAGTTTCTTCTTAAATTCTGAGATCTGAATGAGCCATATCAGCAGTTGCTGTAAAATTCCTGGATGTGAACTGTCAGTGTTTGCATGAGTGCCAGTTCAGGTACCATCATGCAGCCTTTGACTGACTTTTCAACAGATTTGACAGTAAAGCTGTTTAACACAATTCCTCAGAAATGTGTTGTCACAGCTGGATCACATTTATTTATTTTTTCCTTTTTATTTTACAGTCTACCACCAGAACCAGTACTTCGAGTCCTAAATTCTTGTTTCTTGTTTATTCTTGTCCAGATGGCAACAACTGCAGTAACTACGACCACCACTACAACTGCAACAACTCCCACTACTACATAAACTACAACAACTACCACTGATGCAACAACTGCAACTGCTGCAATGACCACAACAACTGCTGCAACAACTACAATAACTGCTGCACCTACTGCTATCACAGTATGATCAAGAAGTCTGCAATCCAACCACTTTTGTGTCAGATTGTCACTATACTTTATTTCCTTTCTGTCTCTCAGCTTAGTGAAACATGCAGATTGAAATTCTTTGTCCTCTCTACTCCCTCCTCAATAAACGGCTTTCATTGCAAATATGTGGGCTCAGCACACTGTTGAGATTTTTTTTTCTGTGACATGGTAGTGGAAATTATGAGAAAAGATAAAATTTGTTGAACTTCCAAGCAAAAAATAAAAAAAACTAAACTGAACAAGACAAAATAACAGATATTGAAATATAAACAGTAACGTGTGGTAATAAAGTACTAATAGCAAATTACTTGCAACAGAAGTGCATAGATAGATTGTAACATTGGTTCATTAGGCTGCAAATGTGTGGGTTTTTTTGTCCTTTCTGATCAGCCAATTATTGATGATTGGCACCAGGGTACCCTCATTACTGTCCATCACAAAAGCTGATACAGCTGTACTTTTGATGTAATACTGATTGAGCCTGTACATGGGGCCAAGTTAGTTATGTGATGCACATATAAAAACAAACACTAGAAGGCTCCAAAATGTCAAGGAGACAAAGTTGCAACAAAGCACAACTCAGTCCTGAAGCAACCCTGAAGCATGGAGAAAAAAATTATGCTGATCCATTTTGATGCTTGTGTAAACATGACCTCTTTGTGCAAACCCAAATCTAAAGACATGCAGAGACTTCGGCTGTTCATAGACTACAGACAGATGAATGAGAAAACACTACCTGATCCAATTCAATCAATCGCAAGAAAATCCGAATAAAACCTTACTGGCAATTCCTGGTTTTCATTGTTGGAGCAGGAAAATGTCTATCAAAAATGTTTCATTCTTGAAAGAAGTAGAGCTTGTACTGTCATCATTACACTTTAAATTACCCTCTACTCCTTACAGCAGGAAAAGCCTGTAACAGCTCTGTGCAGGGAGCTTTGTGCATACTTAGATAGATAGATAGATAATTAATTTTATTTCGGCCATAAAGAATACATGTCATAAGTTATGTATGCATACATATAGATATACACTTATATACATAGACATACTCAGACATATTTATGTGCACATACATACATACACTTGAACGCACATACACATGAATACACATATCATTTGGCCGAAAAGGTTTAGGGCTGAAGCCGAAGCTTATTTTGCCCACCACTACCTCACCGCTGTATGAAAATTAAATAGAACCGAACTAAGTCGAGCTATGACAACAAGCCGACAATCTAAATAGGGCACAGCAAAAGGAAACACTTTTGTTAATTAACATTTTCTTCCTGTCGTTTTTGTTGCAAAAATTTATTTATTTATTTTTTTTTTCCCCTTCTCCTTCCCTTCCATCTGCTCCCTTCCTTCCTCATGGTTCTACTCTCTCTTCCCCCTTCCCTTCCCTTCCCTCTCCCTTCCCCATCCTCTCCCCTTCCGTCCAAATTTTCCTCCCTCCTTCTTGTGCTTCTCCCCATTTATGAGGTCGCTAAGAGTGGTACTTACAGTAAATGGTGACGCGAGATAAAGTACAGAGGCCAAACCATCAGACATAATGGATAAAAGAATGAGTTAAATCGTTACAAAAAAAAAAAAAAAAAAAAAAAAAAAAAAATTAGCTTGGTTGTGAGTTTTGTATGATATGTCTTGTTGGGTTTGTCTACTACTTCACTGTGTGTATTTATTAATCACCCAGGTTTTGTATGATTTTTTGAATATATTCAGAGACTTTGCTGTTTTTAGTTCCTTGTCCAGACTGTTCCACAGATTCACCCCTTTGACTGAAGTACAGTGTCCTTTGGTGTTTGTTCTTGCTTTTATTTTATTAAATATTGCAGTGCCCCAAGTCAGATGTGTCTGTTCCAGGAGCATGGGTTATTGGCAGTAACAACACCACAAGGCTGCCTTTCAATCTGCCTTCAATGATCTTTCTGGTTATCTGAGGATGAAAACCAGAGGATAAACTCTGACTGTTGCACCCAAAATTAGGCAAACTGCTTTTCACACTTGGAAGACAAACTGAGGTCCTCTGTCAGAAATGACTACAGGTATTTCATGCAAGCAGAAGATGTGGTTTCACAACCTCTGCAGTCTCAGTGGCCATTGGAAGTGGCACTGGAGACATATGGTAAATGAACTACTGGGCATGCCGTTCAGGATATTGATCTTTGAATATACTGAGTGACACCTTTATTATATTTACTAAAGTTTGAATACATTGACTGAAACCTTGAATATATTGATTGAAACCTTGAATATATTTACTTAAACCTTGAATATATTGATTGAAACTTCACTGACATCATCAGGACACTGTCGCCATCTTGTAATTTCAATGTGTGGATACTGCTGGTGCTGGGAGGTAAGAATAGCAAGACTTTATTGTAAAGTCAGTCCAGGTAAAATTTGAATAGATGCAGCTGCTCTGTGCAGACTTGTCATGTATGACCTGAAAAGTTTATTTAAATGTTCCTTGTCAAGAAGGATATAAATATGCATGTCATTTACAAATGATTTTTCAGGAGCAGTATCGGATTAGTTCCTTAAGAACATGAGTGATGCAGCATTAGCAACAGACTGCACCCCATATGGGACTGTCAAATGCATCAGATAAGATGATTGGACAGAATACACAGGAAATGCTTTAGTCACTTTTGACAGATAAAGGCATAAGTGTTGATCATTGTTACAGGGCAGTGTGTGGAGTTCCCCAAATTTACAGTGAAGCACGGATGTCACCTGAGGCGTCCAGAAGGAATCAAATCACTCAAAGAAAATGACACATTTGAACGGTCTCCTTTACCCTTTAGGTAGAAATACAGTAGGTGGAGAGAGGGTCGATGCACTCAAAGAAAAGGCAGAAAAAGAAAGAATCTTTAAAGCAAGATATGTTGCAAAAAGATACAATCAAACAAAAGGCATTGATTATCATGAAACTTTTGACCTCACAGCTAATATCACATCAGTTCAGGCATTGATGCAGGTCGCTGTTCGAAACGACCACATTGCATATCAGATGGATGTCAAAACAGCCTATTCACACGCTCCAACAGATGAAGAAATCTTCTTAGAGCAGCCATAAAGATTTGGAAAAGAGTCAAGAGTCAAGAGAGAAATTAGTGTACAAGTCAACGAAATCTATTTATGGCTTGAAACAACTTGGGAGAAACTGTTACAAACTTCTGAGTGAACACCTGGAACCGAATAACTTTGTGAGAAATCAATGTGATCACTGTGTGGAACTACTTCCTGGACAACTATTGAGTCCACGCTTCATGCTGATGAAAACAAAGAATTTATTCTTGTGAACGTCGCTGAACGTCTTCATTAAACACTGTGAAAAGTAAAATGAGGAGATAAAAATCTCAAATAATATATTTTCATGACATCAATCTCTGCAGTCATTCAAATACACTTCATTCAAAACAAAAGTCCAATCTGACATTTCAATATCACATCTCAAGTGGTAAACATACAGAATCAACTAAATTCAAGCTCTTTATGTAAATAACAGACAACTCAAACTTCTTAATCTTCGCAGTGGTGCATGTGCAAATGAGCATATCACAGGTTAAAGCTTGGGTTGGCGATCTTGGAAAACTAGCGTTAGCATGTAGCATCTCCCCAAGGCTCCGCCTAGCTAGCTCCGCCCAGCTCCCACCCCATTAGAGACGCGGAGACGTTCGCGGCGCGTGCGGCACTTCCGCGTCCAGTGTGTTCCTGGCGTAACCTGTCCACAGCGCTTCCTTTCTTCGTTTTTTCTTTATTTGCACAACGCCAAGGTATGGCGCACTCAACAGTGAGTGAACCCCCAAACATTCTTCTCCACCATTCTGCAACGACGCTCCGTCGTTCTACATGCGCACTGAACCAGGGTGAGTGCACGCGTACATGTACGCGCAGGGGGCAGGTCGAATGGCGAAGGGATTTGATTGGTTTAAAAAAAGGTGTCCCCTCAAGACTATTGGTTGCTGTTTTTCCCGTTTTACTCCTGCTGTCGATAGCGGATATTTTCCAAACTACTTTAAAAACACACTATGTTCCCATCGGGTCATAAAGATCATTTTAACCAGTATTTAAAAAAATGTATCTCATTCAAATCGCCAACCCTAGCTTTAACTGCATACACAGCAATTAAATGCAAACATATTATTCTTATGCAGAATTAGTGTTTCACACCACAAATCTCTTTAATAACCAAACAAAAGTTACAAATAAACTCTTTACCGTGTGCACAGTTGACCAGTTGTGACCACTACTCAGGAAAGCCTGCATTTAACACAACTGTTATGTGGGACAGATCACAGAGTACACACTTGTACCAGGATCCATGGAGATAATCAAAGAGCCCTGGCACTGAGTAGGAACCCAGTGAACAGACACAGATCAAAACACATTGCTGTGAAATATCACTTCAAGAATGTGGTTAAAATGTATGGTCTGAGATGATGAGAGCAAGAGGAGGTGTTCTCATTTATCCTTTTTTTTTTTTTTTTTTTTGTTGAGTTACCCTTTATTGGATTCATGTTATTCACTGTGAGATGGAATAACGGTACAGGGCCTGAGACAAAGGAGACTGAGCTCACACTGCGCAAGCAAGGTCGTTATTCACAAAGCATTGTGAAGTCAATACTGTGAAGAAAGCACATCTTTTAATGCCGTGTCTTTAGTGTACTCTGCTGCACCTGGAAGTTGAAGAAACTGTGGTGTGAGAAGTGGTTTGGTTAAACCTAGAAGTAGAGACAAAGACTCACATCTCATAATCTGTCTTGCTTCACCTGGCCTGACTGTCTCAAACTGTGCATAAAGTGACAGTATTGGATTTATGGAGGACAAAAAAATATGACAGGAATATAAAAGTGGCTCAATAAAGAAACTAATATGCAAATAAATCATACTATAGATAATGGAAATGCCTACATGTAAACCAGATACCAGGGTGACAAACCCAAGAGGCAGAAGACTCATCGGGTCGTCCCTCTTCACCTGCCACAACTGAGGGAATCCTCAGTTTATTTTCCTCTTCTTATTATATGCTTAAATTCAGCAGGTCCCCACATCTGAAATGATTGATTCTTGTTGAGTAGTGAAGCAACATATGAGTCAGTTTGACAGCTGCTGGAAAACCAATGTGGAGATCCATTCACAATCAGAACGTTCTCAGAAACAAGATGCATGGATGACCAAAGATAAGGCCTAAAGATGATTGAGACTTTGTCAAGAGATGTGAGGCAGCTCTGCCTCATCTTAAGTTATTGGAAGCTTGACTGAAGTTGCTCGATTGGTTGGTGTCAAGTTGAAACCAAAAGGTGATGGACAAGCAACAGCTCCACAACCACCATTTAAAGTATTTGTAGAATTCCTGTCCGAGGAAGCAGATCTCGCTTGTGACTCCCTATCACCTGTATACGAGCACTGAAATGTGTTTAAATGAAGCAAACAAACAAACAAACAAACAAACAAACAAACAAACCCAAAATATACCAAACTAAACATGCATGCACAAAATCAAACATTTCAAGCAAAGCCACTGTCAACAAGCACAACACAGGATCGCGTTCCAGCATCCAACATCTGTAAAGTAACAGGCCTTTGTCTCACCAAGTGTAGAAAGTTCATTGAGAAAGCAATTCAAATAGACAGAAGGGCTTTGCTGAGGATGCCTGAAAACAGGTCAGCATTGAAGAAAATGTGATAACAGGAGTACACGTGAAAGGTTTTGGAAAATATATCCACATTGTTTTCATGATGACAAATTGAAGGATCTCCAACGATTAACATTGCCAAAGAAAGAGCAAATAAATGGTTACTCAATAAATTGTTGCAAATAGTTACACAAGCCTGCAAAAGCACATGTCTTTCTTTGTCCAAGATTGGGTCTCAACCACATGGCTGTCATATCAAGATGTGTATGCACTTTTAGATAGACAGAGCAATACTACTTTCATCCTTGATAAAGTAGCTCAAACCCTTGATGCAAAAAAAGAAAACATCAGCGCAGCGTATCCACATTAAACAATTTGATCCAAGAAATGGTCACCCCTCTTCTGAATCGCCTGAAGTATGCTAAATACTTTGAGACTGATATCTCTGATGAAATACGGCAATATAAAGAATGCACTCTAATCCATCGGCAATAGATATGGGGTATTGCACTTCCTTCTTTTTTTGTTTCCCAAACTGAAATCATCCTATATTTCAACATTTAGGGGAGAGTGAGGTGAGATGAGCCAGTGGGTAAGTTGGCCCACCCCTAGTATTTAAGAAACCGTGCACATATTTTGTCATGTGACCATAAATTCATGAAGCACCCATCATTTCCATCTTGCTGTGATGCAGAGAAGAACATGGAAGAAGGGGTAAGTATATTTTTACATAAAAAACTGTTTTTTGCTTGTCAAAGTAAATTTTCTGCATATCAGGTAAAATGACTGTGACGTCAAAGCAAATTTATCCAGGTCTAAAATTATATAATATACATGTTGGTGATTTGCTAACGTCTAAAATCATGTGAATCACTTCACTAAAGATTAGCCTGAATTTCTAAGCTAGCCCATTTTTTCCAACATGGTGGTTATGGGGCAAAGTGAGCCCAAGGTCATGGGGTAAACTGAGCCGATGGTTGATGAAAGAAGTGAACCAGATGTCTCCGATCTGGTAGTTGGTGACTTTGTCATCGTAAAATTTGCATCCAAATGCAGGAGCCACCATTACATTTCTCAGAAGAATCCGAGGGATCACTGGCAATAAGAAACCCACCTTTGCGTTAAAGGAAAAGGATGAGGCATCTTTCCCACGGAGTGATGTGCTGAAGAAGCTACCTCAGCCTCAAAGGGCCGGAGGAACTGAACGGAGGGAGCAACAGTTCATTTTCCCCTGCAACCTTGACACTTGGAATATTGAGTAATTGTTTTGATTAAAGGGTTAAATGGTCTTGGGGACGGCCGTGGTTCAGTGGGGAGTGAAGTCATCTTTCAATCAAAAGGTTGTTGATTCGATTCCTGTCTCCCTCTGTCTGCATGTCGCAACCCCCAGCTATGGGTAAAATAGCACCACTGCCTTGTGGTCATCACGGGAGTGACAAAGGCTAAGGGAGACCCCCCCCACAGAAAAAATCCGGAGTGGTCCCCCAAAGGCGGTTGGTCCTCGCATTGCAGCACCTTCCGGCAACTCCTGTAGCCATGTTGGTACCACCCGTATGACCTGTCCCTTCCGTTGGACACTACCAGCAAGACTGAGAAGGGGGATCTGTCAACTGGGCATCTCAGTTCCTCCATAACTTCGCCCTGACTTGTCCATGATCTCTCGAGATCGACGGAGCCAACAACAATAGATGGTCTTGAAACTAACTGGTAGTTTGTTTTGAAACTAACTGGTGCTTTGTTCTCACAAGTTCAAAATTGTTAAAACTGTTTGTTAGCACAATATGCTCAGGTTTACATTTTAAAACTCAGATGGTCACTTTACCCCCAGGTGGCTCAACTTACCCACTGACTTGGTTCAACTTACCCCTAACCTGGGGCAAGTTGAGCCACAGGAGCACTTTTTTTTGAGAAGCCATTATTTTGGGCAGTTTTGTCAGAGATGCATTCTGATCATTTCATTTGATAGGAGACATCCTGAAATAAAGACATATGTTTTCATTCTATTTCTGTGTCATTTTTCCTTATCTCTAGGACAACATAATGTGGCAGGAGCGTATGGTTTTGGAAAACCAAGTTAAATGTTTGGAGAGAAAAATTTTTAAACGCCACCTGGAGAGTAGGCTCCAGGACCAATTTAACCCAGTACAAAGTAAGGCAGTGCTAGGTTTGGACATGAAGCAGGACGTGAAACATAATATACAAAAATACAAAATGTATTTTATTCTTAGAGTCACAAATGTTAAAATACTACAGGCCTATAGAACACTTATTAATTATTTCAAAGTTATTAAGCACAGTAAAAAAGAATCACAGGAACACTGATAACGGTGGAGGATTGATTACTGCAATTAAGTTTGTTGTTTTACAAAATAAACAATAATGCACAAAAACAGCAACACATGCAAAGGTAAATGGGAAGCAGCAAATTAAGCACAAGCCATGCAAAGCAAAATATGAACAACAAGCACAAAAATAACATGCAAAGCAAAAAAAAACAAACAAAAACAAAACAAAAAAAAAACAAAAGGCAAGCAATAAGCAGACTTTGAACAAAAGACAGAACTGCAATGAAATCAAAACTCACCCACTGAAGGAATAGTAGCCTATGACAGACGACGGCGCAAATTAATCCCAGCGCCCCTGAAAGCTCCCCACAGGAGCGTGCAGGAACTCTGTAGGACAAGCTGGTTGCAGTGAGCCTGCTACCGTTGCTGGCGAGGTGTGGGCTGCAAGACGTGCAGCCTTAACTTAAGCCCTGGAGATAATGTGGGACAACGCAGGACAAGGCAACGGGTCCTTTCTAGGAGCGACGGCCCTCGTTGTGGACCGCACACTGGAGATTGGTGCCTACAATGGAGACGCGAACATTAAAAAGTGGGAAACTAACCTAAACACGTTTGAATCTTACCTGCTGGAGCAAGCACGCGCGCACAGGCAGCAGGAGGAGGGGGAGGGCATTTGTGGGCAGTCTGGAGGATCAACTCCTGGTTCTGTTATTTGTATTTGGGCCACATATTCCAAACATTATTCGCCTAATCTAAAATAGCCTATGCTGTGAATTTCAGCCATCTTAGTGCTCAGAGGCTCGAGTGCTGTCCTAGATAAACCACTAACCCAATCCGACTGAGCAGCTCCTCAAAGCCTGGATGGGTTAAAGTTTTTCTTTGGAATTCCCTTCCTAAAAGTTCAATTTTAAAGGAGTCATATTATGCAAAATTCACTTTAAAAAGGTGTCTTTATGGTCATATTGCCTCCCAGAGCCTCTGTATGATCCCCTGAAGTGAAAAATTCAGTCACCTCCCTCAATTGTGCACTCCACTTTTAATAAAATATACACTGAAGCACGCGGTTCTGAAATCTTCCTCTTTCTGACGTCATGAAGAGGAACACCACTCCCCCTCCAGAAGAGGATCCAGCCTGTGGCCTGCCCCTGGATAGGTCGCTCATTTCGGCTGTATTTTTTTCATCCATCGCCAGTGTTATAAAGTCAGCTCATCCACCGTCTTCAGGTGGGTCAGTAGACTAGCTGACAGTTTTCGCTAACTTAGCCACAATTAGCTCGGATGGGAACGTTGCGGAGCTCCTCTCCCCAGCAGAGAGGCTCGGCCTCGGCTGTCACAGTGCCTGGGTGCCTGACTTCCAGGGGCTGAGTTGGGGCCGATTGGGTAAACGGCCCAGAGCTGCTCCACGGAAGCTCCGCAAGTCCCGAAGCCGGCAGAGACGCACAGTTCACGCGTGGCCGCTCCTGGATGTCTCTCCTCGCCGGGAGGCTGCGAACCTCCGGTGCCCAGTCGAGGCGTACTGCGCGCGGGGCAACGCACACTGGCAGCGCCGGGGGATGGGGAGGGCTGCTCCTCTGAGAGGCTCTCATGCTCTCGATATCACACAAACAACACATGATATAAACAGAAAAAAAAACACCTCATTTCTCTTCTGCAAGGTCGCTCGCTCTGCTCGTCCCAGCCACATTGATCTGTAATTTATAGTACTTCCAGCAAGGATGAGTACATGGTTTATGTTTTGATGTCAAATGCGTGCTTTTCTTTGTCCAATAGTTTCTTTTGTATGGTATATTCTATATAAAAATGGTATTTTCTGCATTTGCTACAGTCTGTAACCCCGTTGAGCTGATTGTCCTGCCTCCCGAGGTGGCGTAATAACAACATATAGGAAAAACTTTACGTCCGTGAGATCGTGCATTGTGTTTTATTTTGAAACTTCCGGTGTAACTTCCTGTAAGGACAGTTAGGCCTTTTTCTGGGGGAAGGCCCATTTTCATTTTGGGGGACCGAAATCCCAAAGTCCTCCACCAGGGGGCAGAGCGCCGGGTAGCCTCTTTCAGAAGCGGAGACCTTCGGGGCTCCGCCCCTGGCCACTCCCCCTTTACTTTGGGGGACTTTGCTTCATTTTGGGGGAAGATGAACCAAATAGACTCGGGACTCCACACGGGGTGCTCTCGCTCCACTTTGGGGGACTTATGCTTCATATTGGGGCACTTTCCATTCATTTCAATGCCGATCGACCCGAGACTCATCTTCAGTCTGGGGTACTTATTCTTCATATTGGGGCGCTTTGTTTCATTTTGGGGTAAAATTCCCCAAATCGACCCAGGACGCCAAAAGGGGTACTTTTCTTCACTTTGGGGGACTTATTCTTCATATTGGGGCACTTTGTTTAATTTTGGGGCAAGATGCCCCGAATCGACCCGGGATGCCAAAAGGTGTACTTTTCTTCACTTATGGGGACTTATTCTTCATATTGGGGCACTTTGTTTCATTTTGGGGCAAGGTGCCCCTGGATGCCAAAAGGGGTACTCTTCTTCACTTTGGGGCACTTCCCCTCCCGTTTGGGGCACTTTGGACGTGTGCTTTGTCAAAGCGCCCCGAAAACTGTCGGGGTGACCCGTGGAGGGCGGGGGGTTCCACATGGGACACTTCAGTTCACTTTGGGGGACTTTGTCCCAAAACCTTTCCGGAAGCCTCCCGACCGGGCCGGGACTTCAGTTTGGGGTACTTTCTGATGTTTGCAAAGTAGCCCAATATGAATTCAGCCTTCTCTTCACTCTGGGGCCTCGAGTGGGGGATGAGCAGTCTAGTCAGTCTTCCCTGAGGTCAAAGCACGGTCTAAAAGTATTGCGGAGTCACTCGTTTCATGCGAATCCTCGCAGAGGGGTCCCACGCCCTCCCGCGTTCCCGATCTGGGGTCTCTAGGGTCACGGGGGGCTCCGGGGGGCCCGAAAAGAGGTGTTTTTCAAAAAGTAGCCCAAATTGACTTGGAGCAGTTAAAAGTGCCCCTATTTGAAATTGAAAACGGCAGGAACAATTATCTTTAATAATTCAAAAACGCTTTGACTGAAAAGGCTGAAATTTTAGTATATGCTTCGTGTCGCCGCAAGCGACAACTGTGCATGTGTGTCGTGTGACTGCGACCGTCCCAAGCTCGAATGGTCAACCCTAATTGGCTCAGAGGTCAAACTTTCAGGCCCTTTTTTTTCCTACTTCACAAACGGTTCGAGGTAGAAGGTTGAAAACCGAGTGCGCGCATCGTGTCGTCACGTGCAACCACTGTGCCGGGCGTTGTGTGCCTGCGACCTTCCCAAGTGTGAAAGGTCAACCCTAATTGGCTGAGAGGTCAAGCCGCCTCTCTTTTTGCTCCGACTTCACAAACGCTTTGAGCGAGAAGGTCGAAAACGGAGTCTGCAAATCTCGACCCCGCGCTTTACCAGTGTGCTGGGTCTCGGACTCGTGCGACCTTCCCAAGTAGTCAAGGTCACCCCCTTGTCAACTCGGGGCACTTTCTGCCAGTTTTTGGATATCCCAAAATGAAGCGTCAATCATTTAGGGGACTCGGGTGGGGGATGGGCAGCCGACTGTTCTCTGAGGGAAAACGGAGGCTGCAGGCTGGCTGTGAGAGCAGTCTCCCATCCCCCGCACCTCAATAAGGGGCACCCCACTTCATATTGGGGCACTTCTCCCAAAAAGCACCCCGAAGGCTACCGTTTGCCCCCGGGAGTGATGTCATGGCCACGCCCACCTCAATAAGGGGCACCTCAGGTCATTTTGGGGACCTTTGTCCCAAACGCTCCCAAAGTGACTGGGATCGATGTCCTGGCCCCGCCAACCTCATTAAGGGGCACCCCAGGTCATTTTGGGACACTTTTGCCCAAAACACCTGGAAAGCCGTCCGTTGACCCTGGGTGCGGTCATGGTGGCCCCGCCCACTTCAGTAAGGGGAACTTTCATTTTGGGACACATTGGGACAAGCGGTCCCAAAATGACCTGGGGTGCCCCTTATGGAAGGGGCGGGGCCATGACGTGACTCCCGGGGACCATCGGGACACTTTGGGACAAAGTGTCCCAAAATGACCTAGGGTGCCCCTAATGGAAGGGGGCGGGGCCATGACATCACTCCCGGGGACCAGCTGGGCACTTTGGGACAATGTGTCCCAAAATGACCTGGGGTACCCCAAACTGAAGGGGGCGTGTCCTGGGGTGGTGGTATGCACCTGGGGGCGTGGCCCACCTGTAAATTTGAAGAGAGTTCCCTCTAGAGCCCATTCAAGATCATTACAAAAAGTAGCCTCTTATTAACAAAAGTCACCTTAAATCAAGGCTACTTTTGCTTCATTTTGGGGTCTCGGGGAGCCCAAAACGCAAAGTCCCCCAAAATGAGGGGCCCCAATTCCATTGGGGTCACTTCAGCTACTTTGTAACCCAAATTTACCTCTCCCGAATGCCAATAATGAAGCATTTCCTAAGGTGCTTTCTCAACGACAGTGAATTTACGAGGTGGGCGTGGCCAGATGCGTTTAAGTTCATCACGGAAAGTAGGCTGTCAAAAACAGGCTGTTCTGAACAGGGCTCCTCAGAGCCACTTTTTAGACCGCTCAAACTCCGAACATAGGACGAATTTGGGGCAAACAAACTTATATACTATGTTTTTGGGCATCCGTGACCTGTATGACGTGACTGAAAAATAGCATAATAGGTCCATTTTAAGTCAAAGGTAACACTTTAAGCTAGGTTTACACTTGCACGATTCTGTGGCACGCATTGCCACGAATCGAGTCGCAAACTACTCGTACAGTGGCATGACGTGTGCGTGTTGCTGCAATTTTATTTAATAAAGGGCATCCGCCGGTGAGTTCGTTTTGGTATCTTGTATTAAGCTGTACAGCAGGAGAAGTCACACAGTCAACAGAGTAACAGAGTGAGTTCTGCCCTCGCAGGGTCATGCAAGCCTCCAATAACTATCTGCAACATTCACTCCCAGGGGCCTTGACTGCACCGAGCCATGGCTCGTGGAAGTCTTCCTGTGTCCAGCCAAGGCTGGACACAGGAAGACTTCCACGAGTGCCCGCAGCTGCTACGCTAAGATTATCAGGAAAAGTAAATTCTAGACAAAGCATTCGAGGTTCCCCACACATCTGAGTGTGTGAGAGCTACGGTTCTTTATAACAAATAAATCTAAGCACTGCAAAACAGTTAAGCATGCACTCAATAGAAATTTCCACCACAGTGCGTAAGTGTGCATAAACCCGTCGTGACTGCGTGCCATGTCAGGACAAGAATTTTGAAATGTTCAAAATTTTGGTCACGACAAAATATCGCGAACGGGCCGTGAACTCTTGGGGAAGCCCCCTTTTTATATGACGTGCGTAATTGCGAGCGCAACCACGTCGTGCCAATGCAGGAAGCTCGTAAACTATGTGCAAACTATGCGTGAATACGTTGTGAATACGTCGTGCCAGTTCGCTACACTGACGGGCGCATTCGTGAACCATTCGTGAACTGGTCGTGAACTGTGTGTGAACTACTCATGAACAGTGCGGGAGCCTGCCGGTTCGTGACTCCAGATTGGCACGCCTTGCCACAACAACATGGTGGCAAAATGTTGTGCAAGTGTAAATCCAGCTTAAGATCACAACCGGGGTTCAATCCTCTAGACTGCTCACAAAAGCTCTGAGAGAGTAAAGGTCACAGACTCTGGTTCCCCCACTGTCATCAGCTGATGAAGTTGTTCCCTTTCAGCCAAGGAAGCTGAAATTTTTCAAAAGGAAAAATAGTTCATAATTTCTTTGTCCACCTGATGATATCCCACTCATCCGACTTCTAACAAATTCACCACACTCAAAACATCTGATCTCTAATTTTATGGACATTCCTACAGATCTGCAGGACTTTAGAATTGATGAGATTAAACATTATTAGGAGAAGGAAATGAATAGAGATATTAAGAATGAGGTTTGGGACAAAGGTCGAGTCGGTATCAGTTCATGTTCAGTCAATGCTGGGCTATATTTGATTCAATACAATGTGATTCATAGATTATGCTATTCCAGAGTGAAATTGCACAAACTGTTTCCTGATTCATCCCCATTGTGTATGAGATGTGGGAATGCAGAGGGCACTCTTACCTCATCTGGGATTGCCCTGATCTTTACAACTTCTAGTCCACCATTTTAAGTGATGCTGGACTGTAGGCTACTCCACCGTCATGTCAATCCTGAGTCACATTTTGCATCATTTGGAATTTCTTCAGAGATGGAAAAAATCACACCGCATGATCTGCTTTAACGTATAGCATGGAAATAGATTAATTGTGTATTTCGAAAAGATGGAAATCAGAATCTGCTCCCAACTGGTGAAATGAGTTCATGGATGTTTTTTCATTTGGAAAAGCAACTTTCACAAAAGACACTTTAAAAAATGACCCATTTCAGCCTGCAAATCAGCTCAGAACTTGTACAAAGTTCCAAAATGTACATTTTTATTTTTTCCTTCTGTCAAATGTAAGAGAGAGAGAGAGAGAGAGAGAGAGAGAGAGAGAGAGAGAGAGAGAGAGAGACAGAGAGAGAGAGAGAGAGAGAGAGAGAGAGAGAGAGAGAGAGAGAGAGAGAGAGAGAGAGAGATTTTGGCAAATCAGTTACTCGTGAAAAGCAGTTGAGTAACTCTTAAGTGTCAAAACCAAAAGTCAGTGTTTCAAAAAACCAAAATGGTTGAAGTGTGCCTTGGTCCTGCTCCTACTCAGATGTGGTTTCTGTCAACTTTTCCCCACACTGGCTCCACCTTGAAGTGTGGCAGTGGGAAGTTTGGTAGTGATTACTGTAGCTGACGCTGTTTAAGAATCTGGTTGTTATGACAGCACAGGAAGCTGTATAGTTCATAATCGGAAAACAAATTTTAGTTTTGAAACTGATGTTCTAAAAACGATTCTGTCATACTGTTGATCATTTGTGTGTTGAAAATTGATTAATTTAATTTAGTTTTGTTTGCCCGGATTGTTTAAGTTTCACTTGATGTCATGTGACTTGCGCATATCAGGAAGTGAGTAGCGCGGGAGAGAGAGAGAACCAGCGAGCGGGAAGTGGCCGATTAAACATACCAACTTCATTTAATCTTTCTGTTGGTCATCCAGGCGAACACGGTAACTATTCATTTGGATATATTTTCAAAGATCTGTGTATTTTGTTTATGAGAGATGTGAGAGACAGAGTTGATTGTTTATTTCCATTTTGTAAATCAATGTGATTGTGTGTGTTATAGTTTTCACGGTGTTCCACGGTGCTCCACGAAATGACGTATCTTCTGTGAAGAATAAACCTTGATGTGGACATCAGTATGAAGCGTGGACTCTTTCAATGACCAGCAGTTATAGTGAAAACGTGGCCTAATCCATCCTCTGGAGGTGTGTCGTCTTCTGCGGTGGACTTCAGCGTCAGCGTGCCGATCTGCTTCATCCTCAGCGTCAAACCTCAGGCTTCAGCGAGCAGTTCTGCATCTTCTACAGCAGTGGAATACTGTTACAACGCGCAGTTCTGTTGTATCCTGTGGTGAGCTGTTGGTCCCAGCGTGCAGATCTACTCCATCCTCGGCAGTGGACTTCAGACTGTATCATCCCTTTGCAAGTTTCATCTCCTGTGGCGGGCCACAGGTTAAAGTCTGCATCTTCAGGTGAGACTGTGCCAAGTAAAATTAAAAAACCTCCAATAACGGATGGAAGATCCCACATCAAAGTAAAGAGAAACTGAACATTACAAAAGAAAAGCAACACGGTTTGATACCACATATAAGAGACTGAATTTAAAGAGTTGAATAATTTTGTGTTGATGTTAATAGTGGTGAAGTTGCTTATTCGTTTGATTTAAGACTGTAATGTTCACAAAGTAATAAGGTTTGGTTTCATTCATACTTGCATTATTGTGAAGATTTGAACAGCAAGGTTGAGAGTGATTTAAGTTTATTGGAGCAAAGTGTTTCATTTTCTATTGCTGTGTTGCAAGTTTATGGGTTTCTTAATTTTCTACTGTAAAAAGCAACTTGCTTCAGCTTTGCACACAGAAAAATGTCAGTTCATGGTGAATTTGTCTCACAGAGTGGTGAGTTAGATAAACAAGCAGAGGATGTTACCAAGCAGGAGCAATCTAAAACTGACAAAACTGAAACAGCGCTCACAGAGGCTAATTTAACTGAAGAAAATGCAGATAAAGCGAGAAAATCTTACCGTGAGCGAAACTTAAACCCCAAAATGCTGGAGCTCAAAACTCAAGAATCAGCTAAGAGAGAAAAGAAGTTCATATCAGCATACGAAAAGTGGAAAACCCAAGCCAGAGAGGTTCGTACAAAACTAAAGCATGAATGCTCTGAGACTGATTTATTTAACATGATGGATGCAGTTGAAAAACTAGAGACTGAACTGAAAGAGCTATACAGCAGTATAAGACTCCAAATGACACCCAGTCAAGAGATCAGAAGAAAAATAGATGCATGCACATCAGTAACTGGAAATTTAATGGGCCTAATGAAACTAAGGCTCACAGAAGAGGGAGAGGAATTTGATGCAGAGGCAGAGAAAGCAAGATTATGCCTCCTGCTAGACAACGAATACACAAAGTCCATATATGGATCCTCATTTTCCAAAGCCGCTTCAGTTAGTCACGCCTCCAAGTGTGGCTCAGAGACCCCAAGCATTTCAGCCAAAAGAGCAGAGACAGCTGCAGAGTTAGCAGCAAAGAAAGCTGAAATTGAAATGGAAGCTGCAATTGATGCTCAACGTCAGCAACTCAAAAAACTGGAAAACCAAAGAGACGTTGAAATCATTGAGGCAAAACTCAGGGTGTACAATGAAGAAGAGTCAAAGATCAAAAATGAGAACAGAAGCCCCCCACGCAGTGAGTTATCATGTGCTCGACAGTCCAATTCAAGATCTCAGGAAACGCAAGTCTCAGAACATGAAGCAGCATTAGTGCAGACATTACAGGAGTCAATGGCACTATCTCGTCTCCCCGTACCTGAACCTTCTGTCTTCTACGGTGATCCAATTAAGTTTACAGAATGGAGCACAAGCTTTAAAGCCCTAATAGAGAGACGATGCTCAAATCCTGCAGATAGGCTGTTCTATCTACAAAAGTATGTCAGTGGAGAGGCAAGGTCTGCTCTGGAAGGCAGCTTCTACAGGAAGGATGAAGAAGCTTACCAACAGGCTTGGGACAAACTAAATGCCAGGTATGGTCACTCTTTTGTAGTGCAACGTGCCTACAGAGACAAGCTTAACAAATGGCCGAAGATTGGTGGGAAAGAATATGTTAAGCTAAGAGAGTTCAGCGATTTCCTGCAAACTTGCAGTGATGCCATGCCTCACGTCAAAGGTCTCCAGGTTTTGAATAATTGTGAAGAGAATCAGAAGCTGCTTGTCAAACTACCTGATTGGATCACATCCAGATGGAATCGCTATGTCACAGAGCAATTAGACCAAGATAAAGATTATCCAAGTTTCAAAGAGTTTGCTTCATTCATCTCCAAAGAAGCTCGCATAGCATGCAATCCAGTGTCATCACTACATGCACTAAAGCCTTCTGAAGAAAAGTCTTTCAGAGATTTAAAGAGACCAAAAGCAAACACCTTTGCTACAAGTGTAAAGGCTTCAGATGCAGGTCACACAACCAAAGTCATCAATTTTGATGACAAACCAAAAGATTCAAACAAAGATCCAAAGAAACCCAGCACACAAGTACACAATCCAAACCAATTCAAGTGTATTTGCTGTGGAGAAAGCCACTCAATCCATAAATGTCCAAGACTTCTGGAAAAATCTTTAGAAGACAGGCGAAAGTTTGTTCAGGACAGTAAACTGTGCTTTGCATGCATGAGGAAAGGACACATCTCAAAAGACTGCAGAAACAAAGCCACCTGTGGTATATGCAAAAAGCATCATCCAACACTGCTGCATGAAGATCATCCACCCACAGAGAAGTCTTCTCTCCAAGTTGTCCCACAGGGAGGAGAAGCCACTTCTTCAATGTCATGCTGTGTCAAGGGAGATGAAGGTGGGAGCACATCAATGATCGTGCCAGTATGGATATCATCATCAAACACCCCAGATTCTGAAATCCTGGTATATGCCCTACTAGACACCCAAAGCAGTCATACATTTGTTGACAAAGAGGTATGTGAGAGAACAGGGGCTGTGATGGAACCAGTCAAACTAAAGCTCTCCACAATGATGGCAAAAGACTCGATTGTGGAAAGCCAGAGAGTGAGCGGACTTAAAGTAAGGGGCTTCAGTGCCAAAAACTTCATCAACTTACCTCCTGCCTACACAAGAGATTTCATTCCCTTCGAACGTGCACACATCCCAACTCGTGAGACAGCCAACAAATGTAATCACCTCAAGGCTATAGCTCCTGAAATGCCTTCGCTGATGGATTGTGAGGTTGGTCTTTTGATCGGCTATGACTGCTCCATAGCGCTTGCACCTCAAAAGGTCATCACTGGTGGTGATTATGAGCCCTATGCAGTCAGGACAGATTTGGGCTGGAGCATTGTGGGAAATACAGCACACAAAGCCAACTCAGAAGATGTGACTGGACTATGTCACCGTGTGTCTGTAAAAGAGCTTCCACCTGTCTCACCAGCCGCTGTTTTAAAGGTGCTTGAACAAGACTTTGTGGACACTAAACCAGGTGAAAAGAACATCTCACAGGAAGATATTCAGTTCTTGCAGATCTTAAAGGGAAGTATCCATCAGAATGAGTGTGGTCATCTCGAAATGCCCCTTCCCTTCAAAGCTCGTCCTCAGCTGCCTGACAATAAAAGGCTCGCTCTGACCAGGTTAAAGCACCTTAAAAGAAAACTGGACAGAGATCCCAAATTTAAAGGTGACTATGTGAAGTTTATGGAGGGCATCTTCAAAGACGGTGATGCTGAGAGAGCAGACGAACCTTCAGAGTCTGGGCATGTTTGGTACATCCCACACCAAGGGGTGTACCACCCCAGAAAACCAGATAAGATCAGGGTGGTTTTTGACTGCTCAGCGAAGTACGAAGACACTTCCTTAAACGACCATCTGCTGACAGGACCTGACCTTACCAATGGGCTCACCGGAGTGCTCTGCCGTTTTCGGAAGCATCCCATTGCGATCACCTGCGATGTGGAGAAGATGTTCCACAGGTTCCATGTCAGCGAAAGAGACAGAGATTTCCTCCGCTTCCTGTGGTGGGATAATGGTGACACAGATTCAGAGCCCAGAGAGTACCGGATGAAGGTCCACCTATTTGGTGCATCATCATCACCAGGCTGTGCAAACTACGGTTTGAAACATCTTGCCAGCCAGAATGAGAGTGAGCACCCTTCAGCAGCCAACTTCATCAGGAAGCACTTCTATGTAGATGATGGCCTCATAAGTGTGGAATCTGCAGAGGAAGCAGTTGAGCTGATAAAAGAAGCCCAAATGGTGTGTGGAGAAGGAAAACTACATCTTCACAAATTCACCTCAAACAACCGAGAAGTGCTGGAGTCCGTCTGTGCCACTGAACGTGCTGCTGAGGTCAAGAGTGTAAATCTCATCCATGATGATCTTCCAATGCAGAGTGTGCTCGGAGTAAGATGGAATGCAGAAAATGACACCTTCAGCTTCAAAGTCTCAGTTGAGGAGAAACCAGCTACACGACGTGGAATCCTCTCAGTGGTGGCATCCGTGTATGATCCATTGGGATTCTTAGCCCCGTTCATCTTAACAGGAAAGAAAATCCTTCAAGAGATGTGTCAAAAGGGCATCGCCTGGGATGAACCACTGCCACAGGAGTTGAAACCAAAATGGGAGAGTTGGTTGAAGGACATAAAAAATCTTGAAAAAATTCAGATCCCAAGATGCTTCATTCCAGAAAACTTTGGAAGGGTTTTGAAAGTCGAACTGCATCACTTTTCAGATGCAAGCAGTCAGGGCTATGGTCAGTGCTCATATGTCAGACTGGTAGGTGAAAAGAAGGTGCACTGTGCCTTGATCATGGGCAAGTCGAGAGTTACGCCCACAAAAATAATCACCATACCAAGGCTAGAGTTGACTGCAGCAACAGTTTCAGCAGCTGTGAGCAATGTGTTGAAGGAAGAACTTGATCTCAGAGTTGACAGAGAGTTTTTCTGGACGGACTCACAGGTGGTCCTAGGCTATATCAACAATGAAGCCAAACGGTTCCATGTTTTTGTAGCGAACCACGTTCAGAGGATCCGAGAGACCACTGATCCTGGACAGTGGTTCTATGTTGACACCAAAGAAAACCCCGCTGATCATGCCTCAAGGGGCCTCAAGGTGGCAGAATTGATCAGCTCAGGCTGGTTCACTGGCCCAAAGTTCCTATGGGAAGCAGAAGTTGTCCTAACTCAAGGAACAGGGGAGCTGATGGTGGGAGATCCGGAGGTAAAAGCAACCCAAGTGCTGACAACTGAGGCTAAAAGGCATGTTAGTTTCCAAGAACAGCTGTCCCACTTCTCAAAATGGACTATTGCTGTAAGCGCAGTTGCTCGAATCCAGAGGTTAACAAAGAGAGTAAAGCAAGCAGAACCTCCAAGTGTTGAAGAAAGAAGAAGAGCTGCACTTGCTGTTGTCAGGCTTGCTCAGCGTGATGCATTTGAAGAAGAGATGCACATGCTTGGCCAGGGAGGTGGTAAACTGCCTTCTAACCATAGACTCTTCCAGCTTGAACCACACCTCAAAGATGGTGTAATGAGAATGAGTGGAAGCTCGCCAGGGTACTTAAAGTACATGAGGATGATGATGGACTGGTACGAAAAGCAACAATACAGATCGGAGAGCGGAAGTTAGAAACGCCTCAACAAACCATCTATCCTAGAAAGACCCATTCAGAAGTTAGTTGTTCTTGTAGAAAGCAGCTAAAAACAGCAAAAAAAAAAAAAAAGAAGAGAAACTTCTGCATCAGCCGGAGCTTCCAGTCATTAAATCATCAGTAACTACTTCCTCCAAGATTAAAAATTAAAGTGATTATTTTACTGTGTTTACAAGAAAGAGTTCAGAATTTGATTGTAGTTCATTATAAATGTACAGGTCAGTTTCAACAGATAAGTTAAACACCCCCCATACATCATATTTTCTTGTTTTTGATGGTTTCTGAAGGTCTTGACAAATACCTCTGAAATTACCTTTGATTTAATTCATGAAGAGTGTAAAATATTCTGTAACGTTTCTGTTTGAAGTGGTGATTCAAAACCAAAGGTAATTTGGTGGGAGTGTAGCTGACGCTGTTTAAGAATCTGGTTGTTATGACAGCACAGGAAGCTGTATAGTTCATAATCGGAAAACAAATTTTAGTTTTGAAACTGATGTTCTAAAAACGATTCTGTCATACTGTTGATCATTTGTGTGTTGAAAATTGATTAATTTAATTTAGTTTTGTTTGCCCGGATTGTTTAAGTTTCACTTGATGTCATGTGACTTGCGCATATCAGGAAGTGAGTAGCGCGGGAGAGAGAGAGAACCAGCGAGCGGGAAGTGGCCGATTAAACATACCAACTTCATTTAATCTTTCTGTTGGTCATCCAGGCGAACACGGTAACTATTCATTTGGATATATTTTCAAAGATCTGTGTATTTTGTTTATGAGAGATGTGAGAGACAGAGTTGATTGTTTATTTCCATTTTGTAAATCAATGTGATTGTGTGTGTTATAGTTTTCACGGTGTTCCACGGTGCTCCACGAAATGACGTATCTTCTGTGAAGAATAAACCTTGATGTGGACATCAGTATGAAGCGTGGACTCTTTCAATGACCAGCAGTTATAATTACAATTTCTCAACAAAGACTCTCCTGGAACTGTATATAAGAACAGTTCACCACTGAGAGAAACAACAGAACAATTCCCAGATCCTCTGTGAGACAGTTTCTCCAACTCCAACAACTTTGACGGTAAATATATGGCCCCTGTTTTTTTCTTTGTGAGAAATGTTTATTAATAGCTTTCAAAAGCTTGAAAACGTTTGCTGTCATTGTGGATAACATTTTAAAAACTACGATTCTTGCTTTCAACAGGTACAACATCATGCTGAAGTTCGTGCTTGTGCTTGGATGCCTCTTGAGCACCATCCTGGCTAATCCTGTGAGAGTGACACATTTATCATTTGAAATATTATCATGTGGATGAAATTCTTCTTTTGTTTTTTTTTCTTGTAACAATGTATACGGAAAGTAATTTCATATTTGCAACTTACCTATGTTCCCAGATGAGTGAGGTGCAAAGGCGTATTGCTGGCTCCAAGCCAGGCTCAGTCGAGGTGATTCTTCTTTATTTCTTAGTTTCTTCTTAAATTCTGGGATCTTGATGAGCCATATCAGCAGTTGCTGTAAAATTCCTCCACGTGAACTGTCAGTGCTTGCATAGTAACCTGTGTATTTTCTCAATGTGGATGACATGCAATAGAGGGCTGCTCGCGATGACGCAAACTCAAACTCAAGCTTAGATGAGGTGAGTTTCTTCTTAAATTCTGAGATCTGAATGAGCCATATCAGCAGTTGCTGTAAAATTCCTCCACGTGAACTGTCAGTGCTTGCATAGTAACCTGTGTATTTTCTCAATGTGGATGACATGCAATAGAGGGCTGCTCGCGACGACGCAAACTCAAACTCAAGCTTAGATGAGGTGAGTTTCTTCTTAAATTCTGAGATCTTAATGAGCCATATCAGCAGTTGCTGTAAAATATCCTCCACATGAACTGTCAGTGCTTGCATAGTAACCTGTGTATTTTCTCAATGTGGATGACATGCAATAGAGGGCTGCTCGCGACGACGCAAACTCAAACTCAAGCTTAGATGAGGTGAGTTACTTCTTAAATTCTGAGATCTTAATGAGCCATATCAGCAGTTGCTGTAAAATTCCTCCACGTGAACTGTCAGTGCTTGCATAGTAACCTGTGTATTTTCTCCATGTGGATGACATGCAATAGAGGGTTGCTCGCAACGACGCAAACTCCAACTCAAGCTTAGATGAGGTGAGTTTCTTCTTAAATTCTGAGATCTTAATGAGCCATATCAGCAGTTGCTGTAAAATATCCTCCACGTGAACTGTCAGTGCTTGCATAGTAACCTGTGTATTTTCTCAATGTGCATGACATGCAATAGAGGGCTGCTCGCGACGACGCAAACTCAAACTCAAGCTTAGATGAGGTGAGTTTCTTCTTAAATTCTGAGATCTTAATGAGCCATATCAGCAGTTGCTGTAAAATTCCTCCACGTGAACTGTCAGTGCTTGCATAGTAACCTGTGTATTTTCTCAATGTGCATGACATGCAATAGAGGGCTGCTCGCGACGACGCAAACTCAAACTCAAGCTTAGATGAGGTGAGTTTCTTCTTAAATTCTGAGATCTGAATGAGCCATATCAGCAGTTGCTGTAAAATTCCTGGATGTGAACTGTCAGTGCTTGCATGAGTGCCAGTTCAGGTACCATCAAGCAGCCTTTGACTGACTTTTCAACAGATTTGACAGTAAAGCTGTTTAACACAATTCCTCAGAAATGTGTTGTCACAGCTGGATCACATTTATTTATTTTTTCCTTTTTATTTTACAGTCTACCACCAGAACCAGTACTTCGAGTCCTAAATTCTTGTTTATTGTTTATTCTTGTCCAGATGGCAACAACTGCAGTAACTACGACCACCACTACAACTGCAACAACTCCCACTACTACATAAACTACAACAACTACCACTGCTGCAACAACTGCAACTGCTGCAATGACCACAACAACTGCTGCAACAACTACAATAACTGCTGCACCTACTGCTATCACAGTATGATCAAGAAGTCTGCAATCCAACCACTTTTGTGTCAGATTGTCACTGTACTTTATTTCCTTTCTGTCTCTCAGCTTAGTGAAACATGCAGATTGAAATTCTTTGTCCTCTCTACTCCCTCCTCAATAAACGGCTTTCATTGCAAATATGTGGGCTCAGCACACTGTTGAGATTTTTATTTTCTGTGACATGGTAGTGGAAATTATGAGAAAAGATAAAACTTGTTGAACTTCCAAGCAAAAAATAAAAAAAACTAAACTGAACAAAACAAAATAACAGATATTGAAATATAAACAGTAACGTGTGGTAATAAAGTACTAATAGTAAATTACTTGCAACAGAAGTGCATAGATAGATTGTAACATTGGTTCATTAGGCTGCAAATGTGTGGGTTTTTTTGTCCTTTCTGATCAGCCAATTATTGATGATTGGCACCAGGGTAGCCTCATTACTGTCCATCACAAAAGCTGATACAGCTGTACTTTTGATGTAATACTGATTGAGCCTGTACATGGAGCCAAGTTAGTTATGTGATGCACATATAAAAACAAACACAAGAAGGCTCCAAAATGTCAAGGAGACAAAGTTGCAACAAAGCACAACTCAGTCCTGAAGCAACCCTGAAGCATGGAGAAAAAAATTATGCTGATCCATTTTGATGCTTGTGTAAACATGACCTCTTTGTGCAAACCCAAATCTAAAGACATGCAGAGACTTCGGCTGTTCATAGACTACAGACAGATGAATGAGAAAACACTACCTGATCCAATTCAATCAATCGCAAGAAAATCCGAATAAAACCTTACTGGCAATTCCTGGTTTTCATTGTTGGAGCAGGAAAATGTCTATCAAAAATGTTTCACTCCTGAAAGAAGTAGAGCTTGTACTGCCATCATTACACTTTAAATTACCCTCTACTCCTTACAGCAGGAAAAGCCTGTAACAGCTCTGTGCAGGGAGCTTTGTGCATACTTGACCCAAGTCAGATGTGTCTGTTCCAGGAGCATGGGTTATTGGCAGTAACAACACCACAAGGTTGCCTTTCAATCTGCCTTCAATAGTCTTTCTGGTTATCTGAGGATGAAAACCAGAGGATAAACTCTGACTGTCGCACCCAAAATTAGGCAAACTGCTTTTCACACCTGGAAGACAAACTGAGGTCCTCTGTCAGAAATGACTACAGGTATTTCATGCAAGCAGAAGATGTGGTTTCACAACCTCTGCAGTCTCAGTGGCCATTGGAAGTGGCACTGGAGACATATGGTAAATGAACTACTGGGCATGCCGTTCAGGATATTAATCTTTGAATATACTGAGTGACACCTTTATTATATTTACTAAAGTTTGAATACATTGACTGAAACCTTGAATATATTGATTGAAACTTCACTGACATCATCAGGACACTGTCGCCATCTTGTAATTTCAATGTGTGGATACTGCTGGTGCTGGGAGGTAAGAATAGCAAGGCTTTATTGCAAAGTTAGTCCAGGTAAAATTTGAATAGACGCAGCTGCTCTGTGCAGACTTGTCATGTATGACCTGAAAAGTTTATTTAAATGTTCCTTGTCAAGAAGGATATAAATATGCATGTCATTTACAAATGATTTTTCAGGAGCAGTATCGGTTTACTTCCTTAAGAACATGAGTGATGCAGCATTAGCAACAGACTGCACCCCATATGGGACTGTCAAATGCATCAGATCAGATGATTGGACAGAATACACAGGAAATGCTTTAGTCACTTTTGACAGATAAAGGCATAAGTGTTGATCATTGTTACAGGGCAGTGTGTGGAGTTCCCCAAATTTACAGTGAAGCACGGATGTCACCTGAGGCGTTCAGAAGGAATCAAATCACTCAAAGAAAATGACACATTTGAACGGTCTCCTTTACCCTTTAGGTAGAAATACAGTAGGTGGAGAGAGGGTCGATGCACTCAAAGAAAAGGCAGAAAAAGAAAGAATCTTTAAAGCAAGATATGTTGCAAAAAGATACAATCAAACAAAAGGCATTGATTATCATGAAACTTTTGGCCTCACAGCTAATATCACATCAGTTCAGGCATTGATGCAGGTCGCTGTTCAAAACGACCACATTGCATATCAGATGGATGTCAAAACAGCCTATTCACACGCTCCAACAGATGAAGAAATCTTCTTAGAGCAGCCATAAAGATTTGGAAAAGAGTCAAGAGTCAAGAGAGAAATTAGTGTACAAGTCAACGAAATCTATTTATGGCTTGAAACAACTTGGGAGAAACTGTTACAAACTTCTGAGTGAACACCTGGAACCGAATAACTTTGTGAGAAATCAATGAGATCACTGTGTGGAACTACTTCCTGGACAACTGTTGAGTCCACGCTTCATACTGATGAAAACAAAGAATTTATTCTTGTGAATGTCGCTGAACGTCTTCATTAAACACTGTGAAAAGTAAAATGAGAGGATAAAAATCTCAAATAATATATTTTCATGACATCAATCTCTGCAGTCATTCAAATACATTTCATTCAAAACAAAAGTCCAATCTGACATTTCAATATCACATCTCAAGTGGTAAACATACAGAATCAACTAAATTCAAGCTCTTTATGTAAATAACAAACAGCTCAAACTTCTTAATCTTCGCAGTGGTGCATGTGCAAATGAGCATATCCCAGGTTAACTGCATACACAGAAATTAAATGCAAACATGTTATTCTTATGCAGAATTAGTGTTTCACTCCACAAATCTCTTTAATAACCAAACAAAAGTTACAAATAAACTCTTTACCGTGTGCACAGTTGACCAGTTGTGACCACTACTCAGGAAAGCCTGCGTTTAACACCACTGTTATGTGGGATAGATCACAGAATACACACTTGTACCAGGATCCATGGAGATAATCAAGGAGCCACAGCACTGAGTAGGAACCCAGTGAACAGACACAGATCAAATATCACTTCAAGAATGTGGTTAAAATGTATGGTCTGAGATGATGAGAGCAACAGGGGGTGTTGAGTTTAATGTTCTCATTTATAGTTTTTTTTTTTTTTTGAGTTACCCTTTATTGGATTCATGTTATTCACTGTGAGATGGAATAACGGTACAGGGCCTGAGACAAAGGAGACTGAGCTCACACTGCGCAAGCAAGGTCGTTATTCACAAAGGATTGTGAAGTCAATCCTGTGAAGAAAGTGCATCTTTTAATGCCGAGTCTTTAGTGTACTCTGCTGCACCTGGAAGTTGAAGAAACTGTGGTGTGAGAAATGGTTTGGTTAAAGCTAGAAGTAGAGACAAAGACTCACATCTCATAATCTGTCTTGCTTCACCTGGCCTGACTGTCTCAAACTGTGCATAAAGTGACAGTATTGGATTTATGGAGGACAACAACATATGACAGGAATATAAAAGTGGCTCAATAAATAAACTACTATGCAAATAAATCATACTATAGATCAGTGGTGAACGGTGACCTGTTACAGTGGTCATGCTGAAGTGTCAACTACAGCCAGCGTCCAATTTTTGGGTATTTATTTATTAATAAAAAAAGTCACATGTTTTTTACGAAGCCCTGGAGGTGTTAGGCTGCAGAATATTTTATTAAGGCGAGGGTACGCCTTCTATAGTGTGGGTACGCGTTAATAAAGCGTTCCCTCCACGCCACTAGCGGAACAAATCAGAGCCGGGCCGGGGGCGGGGCAAATGACTGGTACTTTTAATCCAAACAATAAAAGTCATAATAACATCATTACACAACATACACCCGCAACAAGCGGGACTTACAAGCTTCGGCACCACGGAGAGAGAATTATATTAATGACGCACAAGGTGTGTGATGAGAGGCAACAAACACAGAGACCTAAACTGAGCTTTACAATGTTGGAGAAGTTTGTTCCCATAACGCAAAACCTGATGTTACAGCAGCTCACCTTGAGTGAGCTCTTATTAAAGTGATTATGGCTATATTTTATTTCTTATAAACCTGAAGGTGGACACTCTCTCCCACCGACCCTGCTGACAGATCGCTGCTGCAGAGCCAAACATCTCAAAGCCATAGCGCGCTGAACAGGTTAACAGAGAGGCAAAACTTAGTTTTGTCAGCTCTTCTGATGTGTAATATTTTATCTTAGAGCAGATCAGCAGGATCAGACTGTTTTCTGACTGACGCTGTCTCGTAGGAACATACAGCAGCGTGTAAATGCGCACGAATGAGATGGACAGCGGTGGATCATCAGTGTCTCTGCGTCCTGTAAACTGTTATTTTAGCCTGATTAATCCATTCAGAAAGTTGGCACAGTGTTAATAAACTAAGTTTATCAGATGTATTAAAACAAATGTATGTTTCATTCACGTTTATCGTCATATGTGCTAGCTTGAAAGTGACGAGCAAAATTCTTTACTGTTTTTGTGATGACTACGTCAAGAGCAGGTCAATCACTTGAAAATATTTCCCTCTTTTCTTCAAAAGTTCTCCGGGAAAACGAAACTGAACGCAAAGACTATTGATTTCACTCATTTTGACTCGGCTACTACAAGGCAGTGAAGTTAGCTTGTGAAGTGAATCCAGTTATGAGCATGCGCGTTGGCAGATAAGCTGCTTCACTGACAGCTTTTTTGCCATTCAAAATGCTCATGTACAGTAAACACAGCCCCGAGCACAGGTACTACTCAATATCGCAGTGCGCATGCGCGAAACAAGCTGTCAGCTTTCCAGCTTTTCGCAAGCAAAACGGGACAGATAAGGCAGGAATTTCAGACCAAAACAGTAGAACAAACATATTGCATTATAGAACATACTGACAGGTGAATATTTTCAATTATTTTATTGAAGGGCTTGGGCATGCACTGCATTTATAGCTTATTATGACCGCTCGCCCCTGCTATAGATAATGGAAATACCTACATGTAAACCAGATACCAGGGTGACAAACCCAGGTGGCAGAAGACACATCGGGTCGTCCCTCTTCACCTGCCACAACTGAGGGAATCCTCAGTTTATTTTCCTCTTCTTATTATATGCTTAAATTCAGCAGGTCCCCACATCTGAAAGGATTGATTTTTGCTGAGTAGTGAAGCAACATATGAGTCAGTTTGACAGCTGTTGGAAAACCAATGTGGAGATCCATTCACAATCAGAACATTCTCAGAAACAAGATGCATGGATGACCAAAGATAAGGCCTAAAGATGATTGAGACTTTGTCAAGAGATGTGAGGCAGCTCTGCCTCATCTTAAGTTATTGGAAGCTTGACTGAAGTTGTTGTATTGGTTGGTGTCCAGTTGAAACCAAAAGGTGATGGAGATCAGACAAGCAACAGCTCCACAACCACCATTTAAAGTTCCTGTCCAAGGAAGCAGATCTCGCTTGTGACTCCCTATCACCTGTATACGAGCACTGAAATGTGTTTAAATGAAGCAAACAAACAAACAAACCCAAAATATACAAAACTAAACATGCATGCACAAAATCAAACAATTCAAGCAAAGCCACTGTCAACAAGCACAACACAGGATCGCGTTCCAACATCCAACATCTGTAAAGGAACAGGCCTTTGTCTCACCAAGTGCAGAAAGTTCATTGAGAAAACAAATCAAATCAAATCAATCAAATCAAATTTTATTTGTATAGCCCTTTACACACAAAAAGTGACCAAAGTGCTTTACAGTGAGATAAAAGCAATAAAATCATAACAACTAAAACAAATAAAACGGATGGAACAAATTGAAATTTTGTCCATAATCAATTAAAAGGAGCTATGAAAATAAAAACAGATAAAATACAATTAAACCAAAGTGCCACTGTGCTACTGAGAGTTAAATGCCAGCCTGAATAGATGAGTTTTAAGCCTGGATTTAAAAAGGCCCAGGTCAGTGATGGTTCGCATGTCGGGGGGCAGTTTGTTCAAGAGTCTGGGCCCAGCAACAGAAAACGCCCGATCTCCCCAATGTTTATATCGGGCTCTCGGGACTTCCAACAAGAGCTGGTTTGATGACCTCAAAGTCCTGTTTGAACTGCGAACTTTGAGAAGCTCTGTAAGGTATGGGGGAGCAAGGCCATTAAGTGCTTTAAAAACAAAAAGTAAGAGTTTAAAATCGACTCTGAAAGAAACTGGAAGCCAATGCAGTGATAGAAGAACCGGGGTAATGTGCTCACGGCGAGGCGTGTTTGTTAGGAAGCGAGCTGCAGCGTTTTGCACCAGTTGGAGGCGATTCAGGCGAGACTGGGACACTCCGATGTAAAGGGCGTTACAATAGTCTATTCTTGAGCTGATAAAAGCATGGATTGTCTTTTCCAGGTCAGAGCGGTTTAAAAATGGCTTCACCTTGGCTAGGGGGCGCAACTGATAAAAACTCGCTCGGACCACACTGTCAATCTGTTTGTCAAATCTAAAATCACTGTCAAGAAGAACACCAAGATTTCTTACAGTAGGTTTAAAATGATCAGACATCACACCAAAGTCTCCAGGCAAGGAGTCGCCAAATAAGATGCGGTCTGTTTTTGCTTCATTAAGATGAAGGAAATTCTGACATAACCACTGTTTAATGTGACGATTCATAACAAGTTAAATAGACAGAAGGGCTTTGCTAAGGATGCCTGAAAACAGGTCAGCTTTCAAGAAAATGTGATAGCAGGAGCACACGTGAAAGGTGTCGGAAAATATATCCACATTGTTTTCGTGATGACAAATTCTAGGATCTCCAACGATTAACATCGCCAAAGACAGAGCAAATAAATGGTTACTCAATAAATTGTTGCAAATAGTTACACAAGCCTGCAAAAGCACACGTCTTTCTTTGTCCAAGATTGGGTCTCAACCACATGGCTGTCATATCAAGATGTCCTTGTGTATGCACTTTTAGATAGACAGAGCAATACTACTTTCATCCTCGATAAAGTAGCTCAAACCCTTGATGCAAAGAAAGAAAACATCAGCGCGGCGTATCCACATTAAACAATTTGATCCAAGAAATGGTCACCCCTCTTCTGAATCGCCTGAAGCATGCTAAATACTTTGAGACTGATATCTCTGATGAAATATGGCAATGTAAAGAATGCATTCTAAACCATCTACAATAGACATGGGGTCTTGCACTTCCTTCTTTATTTGTTTCCCAAACTGAAATCATCCTATATTTCAACATTTAGGGGAGAGTGAGGTAAGATGAGCCAGTGGGTAAGTTGACCCACCCCTAGTATTTAAGTAACCGTGCACGTATCTTGTCATGTGACCATAAATTCATGAAGCACCAATCATTTCTATCTTGCTGTGATGTAGAGAAGAACATGGGAGAAGGGGTAAGTATATTTTTACACAAAAAACTGTTTTTTGCTTGTCAAAGTAAATTTTCTGCATATCAGGTAAAATGACTGTGATGTCAAACAAATTTATCCAGGTCTAAAATTATATAATATGCATGTTGGTGATTTGTTAACGTATAAAATCATGTGGATCACTTCACTAACGATGAGCCTGAATTTCTAAGCTAGCCCATTTTTTCCAAAATGGTGGCTATGGGGCAAAGTGAGCCAAAGGTCATGGGGTAAATTGAGCCAATGGTTGATGAAAGAAGTGAACCAGATGTCTCCGATCTGGTAGTTGGTGACTTTGTCATCGTAAAATTTGCATCCAAATGCAGGAGCCACAACATTAAAACATGGGAAACTAACCTAAACACGTTTGAATCCGAACTGCTGGAGCAAGCACACACGCACAGGCAGCAGGAGGAGGGGGAGGGCCAATGAGGATATTAGTGGCTTGTCCCTGCTGCAGCTCGGATCTACAAGCGTAATTTGGGGTCAGCATTGGCCCGAGCCAAAAATGACAAGGCAGTACAATGAGCAACTTACCTCGAGCGAGGAGTCCCAAACTCGGGGCGCAAACTGAAATGGATCGCCCGAGGCACACAAGCGTGCTCCAAACCAGGAAATCTCGGCTGGTTACCAAACACTGCAACCACCGCACCGAAACCAAATCTGTGCGCGTGCAGACCACCCACTAAGCTTACAGGCTCGGTTTGGTGCCACGTTCTAATCACAGCCCAGGTAAGATGCACACCATCATGCCACATTCAGTAAAAAGTGGCTCATCTTACCGCACTCTCCCCTATACATAGATTACATTTCACTGAAGCTGATGGCACAGGGGGGAATCAGTGTCTTTGACCTTTACACCCCCACAGCATTTGTGGGCAGTCTGGAGGATCAACAACTGGTTCTGTTATTTGTATTTGGGCCACATATTCCAAACATTATTCACCTAATCTAAAAAAGCCTATGCTGTGAATTTCAGCCATCTTAGTGCTCAGAGGCTCGAGTGCTGTCCCAGACAAACCACTAACCCAACCCTACTGAGCAGCTCCTCAAAGCCTGGATGGGTTAAAATTTTTCTTTGGAATTCCCTTCCTAAAAGTTCAATTTTAAAGGAGTCATATTATGCAAAATTCACTTTAAAAAGGTGTATTTACAGTCATATTGCCGCCCAGAGCCTCTGTATGATCCCCTGAAGTGAAAAATTCAGTCACCTCCCTCAATTGTGCACTCCACTTTTAAGAAAATATACACTGAAACACGCGGTTCTGAAATCTCCCTCTTTCTGACGTCATGAAGAGGAACACCACTCCCCCCCCCCGGAAGAGGATCCAGCCTGTGGCCGGCCCCTGGATAGGTCGCTCATTTCGGCTGTATTTCTTCATCCATCGCCAGTGTTATAAAGTCAGCTCATCCACCGTCTTCAGGAGGGTCAGCTGACCCACCTGAAGACGGTAGACAAGCTGACAGTTTTCGTGAACTTAGCTCAGATGGGAACGTTGCGGAGCTCCTCTCCCCAGCAGAGAGGCTCGGCCTCGGCTGTCACAGCGCCTGGTTGCCTGACTTCCAGGGGCCGAGTTGGGGCCGATTGGGTAAACGGCCCGGAGCTGCTCCACGGAAGCTCCGCATGTCCCAAAGCTGGCGGAGACGCATGGCTCGCGCGCGGCTGCTGGGCCGCTCCTGGATGTCTCTCCTCGCAGGGAGGCTGCGAAGCTCCGGTGCCCAGCGGAGGCGCACTGCGCGCGGGGCAACGCACACCAGCAGCGCCGGGGGATGGGGAGGGCTGCTCCTCTGAGGGGCTCTTGTGCGCTCGATATCACACGAACAACACATGATATAAAAAGAAAAAAAACCCCACCTCATTTCGCTTCTGCAAGGTCGCTCGCTCTGCTCGTCCCAGCCACATTGATCTGTAATTTATAGTACTTCCAGCAAGGATGAGTACATGGTTTATGTTTTGATCTCAAATGAGTGCTTTTCTTGATCCAATAGTTACTTTTGTATGGTTTATTCTATATAAAAACGGTCATTTCCGCGTTTGCTACTGTCTGGGACCCTGTTGAGCTGATTCTCGTGCCTCCCGAGGCGGCTTAATAACAACATATAGGAAAAACTTTACGTCCGTGAGGTCGTGCATTGTGTTTTATTTTGAAACTTCTGGTGTAACTTGACAGTGAATTTATGAGGTGGGCGTGACCAGATGCGTTTAAGTTCATCACGGAAAGTAGGCTGTCAAAAACAGGCTGCTCTGAAGAGGGCTCCTCAGAGCCACTTTATGGACCGCTCAAACTCCGAACATAGGACGAATTTGGGGCAAACAAACTTATATACTATGTTTTTGGGCATCCGTGACCTGTATGACGTGACTGAAAAATAGCATAATAGGTCCACTTTAAGTCAAAGGTAACACTTTATACTAGGTTTACACTTGCACGATTCTGTGGCACGCATTGCCACGAATCGAGTCGCAAACTACTCGTACAGTGGCATGACGTATGTGTAAGTGTGCGTAAACCCGTCGTGACTGTGTGCCATGTCGGGACGAGAATTTTGAAATGTTCAAAATTTTGGTCGGGCTGTGAACTATGCGCCAACTGTCCGTGAACGCCTCGTGAACGCGTCGGGACAATGAGGGAGGATGCGTGCCAGTCGTGGCCACCGGCGAGTACCCGGAAAAGGGCCCCATGCGGGAGATTTTCGACACAGTCGTTGCAGCATCAAGTGTAGCGCCTTTCATTTGTCATTGAAATTGACTGATGTCAGCCGTTCATCCGGGCCCCCTTCAGCTCGGGGCCCTGGGCAGCGCCTTTTCTGCTGCTCTTCAACACAGAGCAGCTGCCAGGTACAGGCATCTCCTCTTTTCCGCAATGATGGTGTTTCAGGCATTCAGCATGTTGTCTGTTCCACAGCAAATCCAAAAATGACCCGGGGTTGGGGAAGCCCCTTTTTTATATGACGTGCGTAATTGCGAGCGCAACCACGTCGTGCCAATGCGGGAAGCTCGTAAACTATGCGCAAACTATGCGTGAATGCGTTGTGAATGCGTCGTGCCAGTTCGCTACACTGACGGGCGCATTCGTGAACCATTCGTGAACTGGTTGTGAACTGTGCGTGAACTACTCATGAATAGTGCGGGAGCCTGCCGATTCCTGACTCCAGATTGGCACGCCTTGCCACAACAACATGGTGGCAAAAAGTCGTGCAAATGTAAATCCAGCTTAAGATCACAACCGGGATTCAATCCTCTAGTCTAGACTGCTCACAAAAGCTCTGAGAGAGTAAAGGTCACAGACCCTGGTTCCCCCACTGTCATCAGCTGATGAAGTTGTTCCCTTTCAGCCAAGGAAGCTGAAGTTTTTCAAAAGGAAAAATAGTTCATAATTTCTCTGTCCACCTGATGATATCCCACTCATCCGACTTCTAACAAATTCACCACACTCAAAACATCTGATCTCTAACTTTATGGACATTCCTACAGATCTGCAGGACTTTAGAATTGATGAGATTAAACATTATTGGGAGACGGAAATGAATAGAGAGATTAAGAATGAGGTTTGGGACAAAGGTCGAGTCGGTATCAGTTCATGTTCAGTCAATGCTAGGCTGCATTTGATTCAATACAATATGATTATGAATAAGATTATGCTATTCCAGAGTGAAATTGCACAAACTGTTTCCTGATTCATCCCCATTGTGTATGAGATGTGGGAATGCAGAGGGCACTCTTACCTCATCTGGGATTGTCCTGATCTTTACAACTTCTAGTCCACCATTTTAAGTGATGCTGGACTGTAGGCTACTCCACCGTCATGTCAATCCTGAGTCACATTTTGCATCATTTGGAATTTCTTCAGAGATGGAAAAAATCACACCGCATGATCTGCTTTAACGTATAGCATGGAAATAGATTAATTGTGTATTTCGAAAAGATGGAAATCAGAATCTGCTCCCAACTGGTGAAATGAGTTCATGGATGTTTTTTCATTTGGAAAAGCAACTTTCACAAAAGACACTTTAAAAAATGACTCATTTCAGCCTGCAAATCAGCTCAGAACTTGTACAAAGTTCCAAAATGTACATTTTTATTTTTTCCTTTGTAAAATGTAAGAGAGAGAGAGAGAGAGAGAGAGAGAGAGAGAGAGAGAGAGAGAGAGAGAGAGAGAGAGAGAGAGAGAGAGAGAGAGAGAGAGATATTTTGGCAAATCAGTTACTCGTGAAAAGCAGTTGAGTAACTCTTAAGTGTCAAAACCAAAAGTCAGTGTTTCAAAAAACCAAAATGGTTAAAGCGTGCCTTGGTCCTGCTCCTACTCAGATGTGGTTTCTGTCAACTTTTCCCCACACTGGCTCCACCTTGAAGTGTGGCAGTGGGAAGTTTGGTAGTGATTACAATTTCTCAACAAAGACTCTCCTGGAACTGTATATAAGAACAGTTCACCACTGAGAGAAACAACAGAACATTTCCCAGATCCTCTGTGAGACAGTTTTCTCCAACCCCAACAACTCTGACGGTAAATATATGGCCCTTGTTTTTTTCTTTGTGAGAAATATTTATTAATAGCTTTCAAAAGCTTGAAAACGTTTGCTTTCATTGTGGATAACATTTTAAAAACTACAATTCTTGCTTTCAACAGGTACATCATGCTGAAGCTCGTGCTTGTGCTTGGATGCCTCTTGAGCACCATCCTGGCTCATCCTGTGAGAGTGACACATTTATCATTTGAAATATTATCATGTGGATGAAATTCTTCTTTTGTTTTTTTTTCTTGTAACAATGTATACAGGAAGTAATTTCATATTTGCAACTTACCTATGTTCCCAGATGAGTGAGGTGCAAAGGCGTATTGCTGGCTCCAAGCCAGGCTCAGTCGAGGTGATTCTTCTTTATTTCTGATATCTTAATATACATAAATAGCAGTTGCTGTAAAATTCCTCCATGTGAACTGTCAGTGCTTGCATAGTAACTTGTGTATTTTCTCAATGTGGATGACATGCAATAGAGGGTTGCTCGCTCCGACTCAGACTCACACTCAAGCTCAGATGAGGTGAGTTTCTTCTTAAATTCTGAGATCTTGATGAGCCATATCAGCAGTTGCTGTAAAATTCTTGAGTGTGAACTATCAGTGATTGCATGAGTTCCAGTTCAGGGACCATCATGCAGCCTTTGACTGATTTTTAACATGGCACACTGGATCAATCATATTTACATCCAGTTTCAAATATTCGATATGCAGACGTCCTGCTTAAGTTGTCTTGCTGAAGTCTTCAGGACGGGCTTTTGGAACGTTATGGGTGGCGTCAGAAAAGGTCTATCCATTGTGTATACCATCTATGGTGTGAACTATCAGGGGTTGCATGAGTGCCAGTTCAGGTACCATCATTCAGCCTTTGACTAACTTTTCAACAGATTTAACAGTAAAGCTGTTTCACACAATTCCTCAGAAATGTGTAGTTATACTGTAACTGGATCTCTCTTCTTTTTTTTTCTTTTAATTTTACAGACTTTCAATTCTCTGGCTTCGAAGACATTACTCCAGCAGTTGACTGACTTTTACCTGGCACAAACAACCATCATCACCACCCCCACCACCACCACCCCCACCCCCACCACCACCACCACCACCACAGCTGGAACTACTACAACTACAGCTGCACCATGAACGATTCTGTAATTCAACCACTTTTGTGTCAGATTGTCACATTGTGGAGAGAATCCATGACTTTGTACTTCATTTCCTTTCTTTCTCTCAGCTTAGTGAAACATGTAGATTAAAATTATTTGTCCTCTCTACTCTCTGCTAAATAAACTTCTTCATCGCAAATATATGGACTCCGTTTGGCTGTCGAGACATGTTTCTGTGACATGGTATTGGAAATTATGAAGAAATATAAAGCTTAATTTGAACTTTCAGCCAAATTTCTAAAGGAGTAGTTCAAGAGCAAGTCACCCAGTTGAACCAAAAACAAAGAACACTGCATTTTGAAAATGTTAGATTTGTGAAAAGAAATGGACCCAGTGTAACCCAGACTTGATGGGAGTGGGAAAATTTGGTTAAAAGAAAAAAAAAAAAGGGGGAAAAGTAGGGGCCTTATTTGCCCTGTGTATACATATCAACATATCAAAATGAGCTGGCAATTATGGGGTTAAACCACACCACAGAGCAGTGCACAGTGACGGTGACGTCATGGGGAGGCGCTGTAGCTGCACGCAGCACTCGCAGAAGGATTTGGAGAGGTGACCATGCCAGCGTCGTGTGGAATTCGTCCATAAAAGCACATGAAACAGGGTGAAGTGTTCAGAAACCTATGTTGGCTGGTTCCCCGAAGTCGTGGGGAGAGGCGACCCGCTCGGCGGTGAGTCGCTGTGCGGTTTGGGCTGCCAAACGTCGAGTGAACGTGTTAGCCGCCGAGCTGAATTAGCCGCTAACGGCTAACATTATGCTGTGTGTGTATGTGCTCGCTGGCTTCTTAATTAATGCTAACAGAATATGGAATGAAATCCCTATCAAAATTCAAGAGCATTTTAAATTGATTTGAGAGCAGCATTGATCGATTTCATTCTCGGATTTCATGATATTGTCTCCCAGAACTCTGCTCTCGCGCTCAAATTTGTTCTGCGCGTGCTCAAACTGTGTCCTCGCGCTCGCTTACGATGCTCTCGCGCTCAAATTTGCTCTGCGCTCGCTCAAACTGTGTCCTTGCGCTTGGTTACGACGCTGCTCGCGCAGATTTTGTGCGCTCGCACTCAAACTCCTCCTCTTGCTCTCACGGAACTTGTGTTCACGGATCTCTGCTCTGCTCTCGGATTTTTCGTGTATCAACGCTGTCAACCAATAGAAAGCCGGCTCGCTCTGACCAATCAGATTATCTCTGTTTGTATACGGGTGCGTTCGCTGTTTCTGAGGAGCGTCGCATACGGGCGGACACCCTTTCAACGGGTTTTATTCACTTCCTCCCTCCGGAGCTGTAATAAATGTGATTTCTTTTACTTTTTTTACCACTGTTGGAATAAATATCATGCAATACATACAACAGCGTCCAAGCTTCTCATTATAATGGCTATATTGTATAATAATAGCCACATCGAACACTGCTCTTTGAGGTGTGCTGGTGGAGAAAACAATGTCACCATCCTGAAGGGACGAGGTACCTTTTGTCAGTTTGATTTTCTGTTAAATTGACATAATCACATTCCAATAAACGGGCCAAATTCAACTCGTTTTCCCGTCCTGACTGACAAAATGGATTTTTCACTCATTTCCCGTTTGACAGGTGGGCGGGGCTTACGCCGCTCTCAAAGTAAAGCTGTTCTTAACACAGCGGCAGATGTCTGACTGCTGCTCAGCCTCCTGTCAGGACTGTAAATAACTCATAAAAGTTGTATTAGTGTTACACGAAGAAGCTCACTCTGTGCTTTGCTGATATTTAGAGGCTAAATTTAAGTGAATTATTATCTTTTTATTTGAATTACACTGGGAAGTACTATTTTGTACCCTATTTATATTTTTGTACAGGTCATATCTGAGCCAGAAAGAAGAAGAAGGATTCAAGGAACCATACCTCAAATCTGCGGTGTGGTAGGACATTGAATTACACAAACATTAAAGGGCCCCAACGAAATTAAAAGAACTTGAGCTCACAGAGAAAAAAAGAAAGAAGAGACAATAGAGATAAAACACATTCAAAGGATCCATTTCATTTTTTTTGCACGCAGTTTATTGTTTTTCATATATTGTTACTGAGTTGTTGTTCTTGATGTTTGACAATATATTTTTGAAATTAATTTTGTTGTGTGCGTGATCAATGTTGAAGTCTCACCCTGGGCTCCATGAGCAGTTACCTGGAATTCTGATCTTTGGCCCATTCCTGAGTTGAATACTCCCATTCTTGTAACCTCGCCGAGTGAAGGAGGGGTTACATAGTATACTTTATTTTGTGGTATATAGTATCAGGGGTGTCACTCGGTTATGAGTACAAGGGGGGCTTAGCCAACAGCAGTCTAGGGACACCACAACTATTTATACTGATGTTGTACTTAAAGCTGCCGTAGGCAGGATTTTGCTAGTCAACGCTAATTGTTCTGTGTTTTCTTTAGATTAAATGTTAAGAGTATCCATTGATAATCCTTTAGGAGTGTAGCATAATTGCACTACCGCAAGGGCGCAGCGTTTCCATCTGTCTCTGTTCTGAGCTGAAAAGGATTCTCGACCGCTCCAGGTATTTTTGACCAATCAGAAGAGCCCGTTGCAAAAGTTGTCCTGCTCGTCTTTGTAAAGCCGTTGAGTGCTTGAGTCAGCAGGCATTATGTAGCGTTCGCACACACGTTCTTGTGTGAGGGGCTTAACTTGCGTAAGGGTGTGATGTCAGAGAAAAGAGGACAGGAGCGGCTGTACTGGGTTTCAAATCGCCATCTTAGATGGGTCAAATCGCCATCTTACTTGGGTAATCCTGCCTACGGCACCTTTAAGGGGAGGGTTTGGGGTTAGGTGAAAAACAAGGTGTTGGCCTCAACAGGGACTAAGTGTGGTTTAAACCATCTGCTGATATACCTGAGGTGCAATATGACACATTTGATACTTCAAAATAACATATATTAGATGGCAAAAATGCTGCTCGGGGGCACTTTCAGGGCCCTCTTTGACATAGATTTTCTATATGAAGGAGACAACACCAATTCAATATTTTGACATTTTTATTACTGGAATATGAAGATTCACTGCAAAAAGTTTCAGAGTGGTGCTATTTATCACACATCTTGAAAAATATGGTTGAGTTTCACAAAATTCCAGATTCATCCCTAATTGAAGTAGGTCCTGCAGACAAACTGAGCAGCTGAGTACTTCCGCTGTGGTTGTAAAATGTCAGTCAAGACCCATACTCAATGATTAAATACTATGAGTCATAATTAAATGATTTAAATGGCATACAGAGAGCTATAAAGACATAGGCGAAAAATTTTTCACACTCAGGTTAAAAGTCTGTTTTGTAATCAGCAGTGAAAAATTAGATGATCCTATGAATTTCATGCCTTTAGCTGTTATATTTCAAGAATTATGGCAATGTGAAGTACCTACCAGAATGACAGCCATCAATTGTAGGCCTGGTGAGAGCCATCGCCTCTGATCCATTCAAATAACAAAACTTCCATTTTGAAGGGTTTACTTGTCATTTGAAATTTACAAGGATTTTATATTATCTGAAAACCTTTTATTTTTAATTAGTTCTGCGCTTTTATTTTATTATTTTTTTTGACAGAAACTCCATCCAGGTGATCTGGTCAGACAGATGTGAGCTTAACATGTCTCTGCAGGTTCCAGTCCCAAGACTCAGGGTGAAAAGATGCTTTACTTGAAGAAAACATCTCTCAAAACCAGATTTTTATGATATGTTGTTCAAAATGTGATCATTTATGATGGAAAAAGGTGTTATCTTTCAGTCTGTGGTTTTATGCAGCAATCAGACCAATAGTTTTAACTGTTGAAGCTTGGTCAAAAACCTCTCCATTAAAGTCAATGGGAGGAGGCTGGAACGTTGATGGCTAACAAAATCCAAACTGTGTGAGTTAGTACAAAGTTGTTAAATCATTGTGTTCAGTAGATTCTCCTCTGTCAGGCAGATCAGTTGTAAAACTTGTTCAATATTCTATTGGAGGAGATAGTGCTCAAAAATCTCTTGCAAAACGTCAAATTGTGGACTTCCTGTTGGTTTTTTGTCTGAGGAGTCAGATCTTGATAAGATGAATAAGTGAGTGTTGGTTTTGTCTCTCTACGATACTCCGACATTTTTAGGTGCTCTCTGGACTGTCCTTAGATGGCACTACTGAGCACATTTTGTCAATGAAGGGATACATTTTTTCAATTCCTAAAATTTCTATCTGGTCATGTTACTGTACAAATTTTAGTTGGGAGTTGAGCAGGTTTAGTGTGTCAAATTTAGGTTCAACGTCATTTATGTATCATTGTTTCACTAAAAAATCTAGTGCCAAACTGTGGAATTCAGGTCCAGGCGGTCAGCGTGTGGTTTTTGGTTTTGATGAGATGAACAAATGAGTGTTGGTTTAAGCACTCTGTGACATTCTTACAGGCCATAGGGACCATCTTAGTGTTTTCATTTGGTGGCGCCAGAGAGCTCATTTTTCCATTTTAAAAATTTTTATGCTGGTCATGATGTGCAGGGGGATCAAATTTGAGATCAAAGACCACTCAGTAAAATAGTAACGATGAGAAACACTAGAAATACAAAGGTGGCCTCGCTGCCTTTTTGCTGTCCTTAAAAATAATTCCTTGGAAATGGAAGAATGCGATGACTGAGAAGCATTCGCTGCCTGGTTTTCTTCTTGTTATACATAGTTACATGTGGCTAAAAGAAGCAAAAGAGTAAAACCAGTCACTGCGAGGAGTGTGATAAGAGACTAAACAGTGGTGGTTGCAGTAGAAGCAGTGGTGGTGGCGGTCTGTCAAAACTCCGATATATTTATGATCACATTTACAGCAGTGTGACTTCCACCCAACAAACATGCACTCTGTTATGTTTGGCTCTGAAATCTAGCAGGTGAAGTCTGAATTTACCTTGCTGTAGACAAAGCCTGAATGAGCAACCCGACTGTTTCCCTCCTCAGACTGTAAAATCAATTTGAAAGCTGTGAGGAGGTTGTTTAGATAACAGTGCAACAGGACAATGGCCAGGTCTTTATCAGCTATACACTTCCAGGTTTGGACAGAGTCAGGTTCAGGAGGCATCTAAGTTTACTGAATTTCAGCAAAACTCTTAAAGCAAGAACAAAACATGGAAACACACTCACAAACAAATCAATAAACAATAGCCACCGAGTTGTCTTTACAAAGTTCTCACAGATTGTGAGAATGTTGTACTGAAAGCTGAGCTCTGTTTATATACACTTAGACAGGTGGATGTAAATCCATCTGCAAATGGCATTGTTGAAGGATGTAATTATTATTACCAAATGATGCACATATGTTAGTCAAAATTAGGAAAGTGTAATTATTCTAAAGTTATCATTATGCCATGTCAAAATGAGGAAACAAATGATCCCGAGACCAGAGACACACATGTAATGTGGCAGATGGATCATGAAGAAACTTCAGAAATCCCCCGCCCTCATTTTTTAACAGTGAAGCAGAGAAACTTTCAAACAGGCAGGACTTCAGGCCTTGATGAATCGAGTTTCACACCTGTGAGCTACACAGTGGCAGTCGTGATGATTATTTTAAGCATATGGCAATCAATGCAGCTGACACTTATTACAGTGAAAATGCCAAACTAAAAAAAATAAATAAATACAGTTTCTGTGAGTGCAACGTAAGAAGTCAGCAACACAAAAAGAATTTTGCATCAGCTGCAGGAAAAAGGCCTTCCTTTTTTTCCAAGAAATAAAGAGTTCTAAACTTATCCTGTGCTGCCTGTGTCTGGGTCCTTCCACCTGCACCGTGACACTATGTGTATGTTGTTCTGTTTTTTTTGTGTTTATTTATTTTTTTCCCCAGCACTGTGAATGTGTGTGTACTGACATGTTGTCCTGCAGTAATCTAGTTCAGGAGTTTTTGGGTGGGTGGGTGGTGAGGGGCAGGGGGGTGTTAGACATGCTGTGTTGATGAAGATGTCCTTTTCTCAGAGTTGTTTATTTTCATATGTACACGTGTAGATGAATTATGTCTTGCTGACAAAATGTTTAGAAATAAAGTTGGGGGAAAAAAACTGTTCTTTTTTTTTTTTTTTTGGGATGCCAACATTTTTTCCCCTCCCAAAGACAAGCCTTCATCTTATAATCTATGTTGTCTTGTTGTCTTATCTACTTGTCTAAACACATTTACTAAATCTAGCCATCATTTTCCAATATCATAAACACGTTTCACATGAAGACGCAATTCACAAAACACAATCCTCCGTTCTCATAAATCTAAACACATTTTTCCTTGCACAAGTTGCAAAAGAACTCTGCTCATATTCTCAAATGAAAGCTCGTGTGATGCAAAATGCTTGCCACAGGCAGCAATATTTGAACACAATGAACATACCTAGCATCATTCATTACACACAACGACTCAAAATTGAAGACACCTGTTGCTAATGCATCCTCCTGGACCACCACGAACACCATCATGGGCCCGCACATCCTGTTTCTGTGATCATTTGGGACAATGTCCACTTCCACAGAAGAAACCAAATCAGAGAGTGGTTCACCACCAACAGTAACCAGTTTTTAAACGTCTGTCTGCGACACGCCTCCCCTTTCCTGAACCCTGGAGAGGAGTTCTTCTCATCGTGGAGATGGAAGGTTTATGAAAGACAACTATTCACCAGAGAACCTCCTAAGGGTAATGGAGCTGGATGTATTGACATCCCAGTGGCGGCCTTCCAACGGGAGCGTTACTGGGAGTGGCAGTGCCCCCGTCGCTCTTTGCCCCCCAAGTAAGGCAAATGCCCACCCACACCTGGCATCCCAGTAACGCCACTGCCTTCCAAGGATGGATTCGCCATTCCAGGAGGTTTTTTCCGCAGTGCCTGGCAAGAGAAAATATAGCCTGCGATCAGCAGAGATCAGTTTTCTTTATTTTTGATATCTTAATATGTGTAAACAGCAGTTGCTTGAAAATTCCTCCATGTGAACAACCAGTGTTTACATTGTAACTTGTATATTTTCTCCATGTGAATAAGGCGCAACGGCGTGTTCTCGCTCCGACTCTGGCTCAGCAGAGGTGAGTCTTCTAATTTTCTGATATCTTGATATCGATGATATTTCCTTTCTGTGGCTTTCCGGGTGGATCATCTCAACTATTCTCCCACCTTGCATAAAGACATTCAGCGTGCTTGCACCTGGCTAGCTCAGTTGGTTGCGCATGCGTAGGAGTATTGAATTACCCCTGAGCTCTGCTTTCGACCATTCAGTGTTGTGCTGATTTCACTGCAAGTTTAGGAAAGTTCAGCAGTATGAGCTCGCATACGCTCGCTCCCGGCATTTGCGGGTGGGACGGTCTGGCACGTGCACATCGTTCAATAGACACTAACAGCCTGTTGTGATCTGGGATGGCAGGCGGTGTGATCGGAAGAAAAAAACTTAAATGAGTCCCAGGTTTTCAAAACAAGTAAAACATAACATAAAGGGAAAAACAAACAGCTAGACAAAATGATCAGTCCACCAAATTTCCAAAAAAAGTCTTCTGCATAGAGATAGAAAAAAAAGGTTAATCCAATAAACACAAGGGATCTTCCCACAGCCACACTCTCCCATACTACAGCAAGCACACCTCTTCAACCTGCAGCTCTGATCAGCCTGACTGACTTCAGGTGTGACTGCTATCACCTGCATGGACTGCAGGAAGGCAGTCATCACAAACAAACATCTGAAACCAAATTACACCAAAAGGAAAAATGTCCACACCCAAACCTATTTTTAAATTAAACCGTACAGTCAAACATTCACTAATACTGATTTAAGAGGAATATGCACCTTCCTCTAGCCTTCACAATTTCAATGAATGACTTTCTTATGACCTCATGACACAATTGCTGGTCTCTAAATTCTGGGAAAATCATCCATACCACCTTTAACATGAATAAACAGCAGTTTCTCTAAAATTCATCAACGTGATCTGTCAGTGTTTGCATTGTAACTTGTATATTTCTCCACTTGGATGACGTTCAATAGAGGGTTGCTCGCTCCAGCTCAAACTCAAGATCAGCGGAGGTGAGTTTCTTCTTAAATTCTGATATCTTAATGACCCACACCAGCAGTTGGTGTAAAATTCCTGGATGTGAATATCAGTGTTTGCATGAGGGCCAGTCCAGGTACCATCATGTAGCCTTCGACTGACTTTTAGGCAGATTTGACAGTAAAGCTGTTTAACACAATTCCTCAGAAATGTGTCATCATAGCTGGATCTCATTTCTTTTTTTTTTTTTTTTATTTTACAGTCTACCACCAGCACCAGTACTTCTCTTTCTTTCGGTGAGGCGCTCCTCCAGTTCCCTCTTGCGCTCTTGCAGATATCAACAACTGCAGCACCTGCGACCACCACTACAGCTGCAACAACTACGACAGCTGCAACAACTACAACAACTGCTGCACCTGCTACTATCACAGTTTGATCAAGAAGTCTGCAATCCAACCCCATTTGTGTCAGATTGTCACTGTACTTTATTTCCTTTCTGTCTCTCAGCTTAGTGAAACATGCAGATTAAAATTCTTTGTCTCTCTACTCCCTCCTCAATAAGCGTCTTCACTACAACTATGTGGACTCAGCGTGGCTGTTGAGAATTTTTTTCTGTGACATGGTAGTGGAAATTATGAGAAAAGATAAAACTTGTTGAATTTCGAGTTAAAATTTTAAAAGAGTAGTGATTGGAAGTTCAAGAGCAAGTCACAGTTGAATCAAAACTAAAAACACGCTGCATTTTGAAAAAACGTAATTTTGGAAAATAAATAAAGGTTAAGAGTATACTTTATTGCTCATTATAACATATATCATATGTATATTACTGATGTCGAACAAAATTAAAGTATACAGTAATACAAAAAAAACCCCAAAAACAAACAAAACAAAACAAACGAGCAAAAAATAAAATAGAAAAAAACCCTAAAACAAATATTGCAACAGTAATGTGTGGTAATACAGTAGTAATAGCAAATTACTTGCATATGCATAGACAGATTTTAACATTGGTTCATTAGGCTGCAAACGTGTGTTTTTTTTCCTTTCTGATCAGCCCATTATTGTCGATTGGCACCAGGGTAGCCTCATTACTGTCCATCAGTACAGTGAAAGGAAGCACACAAAAGCTGATACAGCTGTACTTTTGATGTAATACTGATTGAGCCTGTACATGGGGCCAAGTTAGTTATATGATGTACATATAAATACAGACACTGGAAGGCACCAAAATGTCAAGGAGACAAAGTTGCAACAAAACACAACTAAGTCCTCAAGCAACCCTGAAGCACGGAGAAAAAAAAATTAAGCTAATCCATTTAGATACTTGTGCAAACATGATCTCTTTGTGCAAACCCAAATCTAAAGACATTCAGAGACTCGCCTGTTCATAGACTAAGACAGATGAATGAGAAAACACTACCTGATCCAATTCAAATAATCTAAAAAAAATCCTAACAAAAAAAGAAAAAAAAAAAAAAACAGGACACTGCCGCCATCTAATGTGTGGATGCTGCTGGTGCTGGGAGGTAAGAATAGCCAGGCTTTATTGTAAAGTTAGTCCAGGTAAAATTTTAATAGACACATCTGCTCTGTGCAGACTCATGTCATGTAAGACCTGAAAAGTTTATTTAAATGTTATTTACACTGCATTCCACTGTGTGCGAAACTTACTCAAGGCTGACTGTGTGTTGCTGATCATCAAATCCATTCAATACAAATGTTTTCAGGCTGCACAGGACTATGAATTGTGGGTGATTCTTGCTATATGAAAACAAAACATGAAAAGCTTCTGATGCGCAGACTGATCCGTTGTCCCAGAGAAGTGCTGCTTCAAAGTGCAATGCCATTACGCACGGAGGTTCATTATATTTGTTGCAGCTATTTAAGGCAGAGACGAGGCCAAAATTTGTCAAACACGGTCCTGCTCCGGCTCCTCTCATGATGCTCGTGGTGCTGTTAACCTTGTGAATTACAGCCTACCGATTGCTTTGAATGCCTCACATTAATGTCCAAGCTGCCTGAACGTGACTGGAGTGATCTTCAATAATTAAAGAGATGACACAATGAGATATCAAAAATAATGTGGGGTGTTTTTTGTACCTTATATAATGTAAAACTTATTTTAACCATGATAAAATAAGTTTTCCTTTTATGCAATTGGAAACAGAAATAACTATTAAAATGTCTGTAATTGTCCATCTCTCACACATATTTCACCTCCATTAAATCACGCTAGCCAGATTAAACCCAGAATCATTGCTCCATAAGGAGGTCGGCAGCAATTCACCATATGACAAGAACAGACGAGAACAAAAACACTTTCACAACAGTAAATCACTGCCATTTTAAGCACTGTCCTTGGTGCTGAAGATGCAAAAAAAGAAAAAAAAACGATTTCTCAAAACTTTCCAAGCCAACTCTTCTTCCAGGAAATTTTGTGTTTGGTTGAAAGGGCACCCCCCTTCCAGCGCTAGTGGATTTGGAGAAAACATCTTTCTTTTTGGGATTCATTTTGAACCAAAGGAAGAATAAATCACAATGAATCAGACAAGGTACATTGTAAAGATGCTTGAAGAGTTTGGAATGTCTGCCTGTAAACCCAGATCCACCCAATGTGAGGAAAAGTTAGAAGGAGGCAGAAATGAGGAGACAAACATGAGTGAGGTGGTTTATCATGTACCGACAAATTGTGGGGAGTCCAATATATGCCATGACATGTACCAGACCATCAGTTGGGTTGTAAGCAAACTATTGCAAATCTGGCTAACTGGCTGGCAAACCCAAAGCCAGAAAATTTAGTTGCTGCCGAACATGTCTTGAGGTACCTAAAAGGTACAAGTGATTATGGACTAACTGTCAAAGAGATAATCAAGAAGCCACAGCACTGAGTAGGAACCCAGTGAACCGATAGAGCTCAAAACACATTGCTGTGAAGTATCACTTTATTGGAGATGCACTAAATGAGGACAAGGTAGCCAATGCATGTTGCCAATCAGAGGAAATGGTTGCAGACATTTTAACAAAACCTGTAACAAAGACTAAAATTACAAAATTCAAGAAATGGTTCTTTGGAGATGAAAATATGGTTAAAATGTATGGTCTGAGATGATGAGAGAAAGAGGGGGTGTTGAGTTTAATGTTCTCATTTATAGTTTTATTTTTGAGTTAGCTTTAATTGTTTTCTATTAGTTTTCCAGTGTGTTGTTATGGTGAGATATATGTTACATTTCATGTCACGTAAATGCACATCTGACTGTCATGAAATGTTTTTTTGTGATGTAACTTGACATTTTACGTTAATGCTCAGTGAACTGTCTAAAAGGAGCTACTGATGTTTTTCTACTTGTGCTAAATGGAAATAAAGACAGCAGAAACAGATGTATATAATGTGGGATCCTTCCTCAACACGGACACAGAAGCTGGAAATGTAACACTTAGACATTTATATTTTATTTTTATATTCACTTCAAAATATATTTCATATTTTGTTTGAAATTTAGATGCTTCCCCATGTGATGTCTGCACTATATTCATATGTCTGATAAAAAAAAAAAAAACCTGAATCTTAAAACCTGAGTCTTAAATGTAAATGAGTGAAAGTGCAAGCAGTAATTTGCGAAAATAAAAATGACTGAATATTCATAAACTCAGAAAGTTTCCGATCCATTCTCGATTCCTAACAGTCCTCTTATGATCCCTGTATCATCAAAAACAAAAACCTTTACGTTTCTGTTTGTGTTTTTGGTTGGGCTTTTGGATGTTTCTTTATGTCAACTTCCAAATCCAACACCAGCAGTTGGCTTATCAATCATGATCACCAAATCCCTATTTACTGAGTGCAGCTGACATCTGCCTGACTTGTTTTTTGTTTTTTGTTTTTATCTATTAAATAAAATGAATACAAAGAAAAGCTTAAGTCTTTCCTACATATCATAAAACATGAAAACTCAATGTGCAGTGTGTTTCACATGATGCAGTTTATTTGGGACCTAGAAGAGCAGTTAGGTTTTAATTTTCAATCTTTATATTCATTGAAAACAGCTGTGGGAAGTTTGGTGTCACTCAAAAGATTCATGCATTTGTAGCAGATGGAGCCATTGGTGGACCTCATAGCAGGAATTAATTTCCAAGCGTAGCAAGAAGCTATAGAAGACAAAAAGACATGATTATAATTTTTTTGTGACTGTGATTATTAAAAACTATCATGAAAAAAAAATCACGAGAAATAAAAGGATGTGATGACAGAGAAGCATTCGTTGCCTGGTTTTCTTTTTGTTGTACATGGTGTTACTTGGCTGAAAAGAGCAAAGGAGTAAAACCAACCTGTATGAGGAGTGCGAGGATAGCTTCTGTGGAGACAGCTGTAGTGGCTGCAGTGGTGGTGGTGGCGGCGGTGGTGGTGGCTGCAGCAGTGGTGGTGGCTGCAGCAGTGGTGGTGGCAGCGGTGGTGGTGGTGGCTGCAGCGGTGGTGGTGGCTGCAGCAGTGGTGGTGGCAGCAGTGGTGGTGGCAGCAGTGGTGGTGGTGGTGGTTGTGGTGGTGGCCGCGGTGGTGGTGGTCTGTCAAAATTCAGATAGATTCATGATCATATTTAAAGTCGTGTGATTGCTTCAGAGCTATCCGCTGTGATGTGTTGGACTCTGAAATGGAACAGGTGGAGAGGGAAGTTACCTCAGCAGGGTCAGTCTCTTCGTCACAGGTTGCACGAGCATCCCGGTTGTCTTCCTCCTCAGTCTGTAAAATCAACCCAGAAGCTGTGAGCGTGTTATTAGAAAACAATACAGCCGGACAATGATATACTTTTTATCAGCTATACACTTACAGAGCTGGATAGAGCCAGGCTCAAGAGGCATCCAAGCAGAAACACTACCTTCAACATGGTGTCAGCGATCAGACCTGTGGAAAAATTGAAAATGTGTACTGAAATATCAATAAAAGTCATAAAACAACAGTACATGGAAAAACACTCACAATCAAATTAATAAACACCTTCTTGTCTGTACAAAATTGGAACAATGTCACACGGAAACTGAGAACGCTGTAAGGTGAGTTCTGCTTATATACAATTAGACAGGTGGATATAAATCCATCTGCAAACTATATTGCTGAAGGATGTAATTATTATTAGGAAATGATGCACCACCATGTTTCAAAATGAAGCAATATACTAGTCAACATTGGGAAAGTGTAATTGTTATAAAATTATCATTATGCAATGTCAAAATGAGGAAACAAACGATCCAGTGACCAGAGACACACATGTGACATAGGTAGCGCATGAAGAAACTCCAGAAATCCTATGAGTGTTAAAATGTTCTCTCCATTTTTGATTCAGCAGCGAACATAGTTTTATAGTGTTATCTAATTGTGGCACTTTTTGCTGAAAGTTTGCTCAAGAGAGTTTTTGTTTAAAGATTTACCTTGTTCTCTCTCAAATGATGGCTTCCTTTCTCCTGATTAAAGTGCTGACGACACCAAACAAGGAGCCCAAACAAGGCATAATTATGAAAAACTTGTATTTTTAACCCCCTCTAATAGGCTTGTTGAAACAAATTTTGACAAAAAAAACAAACAAACATTTATTTCCAGCTTTTGCATCAATAATGCATCTGCCGTAACTTTCTGGAACACACCGTGAACGGTCCAGTAGTTTTGGAAGAGTGTGGGCCTGCAAGGGCCACCGGCTTGTGCTGCTCATTTGGTGGGGACCCTCTGCCTGCACCCTGTCGCTCCCCCCGGGGCTTTGTGATCAGTGTTCCTCGCCGTCAGGAGAGATTTGGCTCCCTCTGAAGTGGTTGTGTCTGGGGCACAGCGTGGCGTCGAGCTAGAGGGTCAGGAGGAAGGAAGGTACTGCAGAGTCCAACTAAACCTTCTTCTGGTAACCACTGGACTGCAGTCCTCCCTTCAAAAGTCAGCAGAACATCAAAACAGGCTGTCTAAAAGTGATGTGAGCACAAAACAGAGCGTAGCGGCTGTCGTCTTCCCACTCATCCTCTGGACTTTTCACCCACCTGTCTCAAAGGTCCGAGGTTTTCAGCAACCTGAAGTAATTCCATCAGTGAGTGTGTTAAGAGTCAAATCCAGCTGTCCTGGAGTGTGTTAGAGCGAATCCAGCTGCACATTGCTCACATTTCAGGAAAAAAAAAAAGGTTGTCAAGTGCCGCTCTTAATGATAATGAATGAAAACAAGTGAGAAGTCTGCCAGCATGACTTTGGGCGCTGACGTCACACCCAGTTCTCTATGCAGTCCAATGACAAATGGTCAGTTTTCACAAAAATCTGTATTGATTGTTCCACAAATGGGGCAAAATTATAAGGAAAATACTTTTCATTAAATAACCTGGAAAATACCACCCGAAATCTGTTTTTGGTGTCATCTGCACTTTAAAGGTTGATCTTAACTTCATTTTCCCTTTGATGGTCTTCAATGTAACTTGAACAAAATGCTTGCTGTGTTTCTATATAACCTTTTCAATTATAAGACATCAGGTGAGGCAAGCATGTGAGCATTCAGTGAATAGAGATGAGTGACGAAAGCTCGACAGAGGGTGGTGAAGGCTGCCGAAAGGATTGTTGGGAAATGGCCTGCCCTTCTAAAAAGAGACCCTGGAGTTGAAATCCGGAACACGTTAAAAATTGCTGAAACTACAACAGCAATGAGCGGGGGGATAAAAACACATCCTGGCTTTAGTCCGTCTATAATAATTGACCCGAAAGCTCAGCCAGTGATAAAAGTTCAGGTGAGGTCAGAGACAAGATGGAGGACTCGCTAAGAAAAGCGGTGAGCGAGGTGGTCGTGGAAGGCATTGAAGGACTTGAAGACAGAGACAAAAATGGAGCTGTCCTGAGTGAGACTGAGCGTCAAGGAAGACATGTAAGCTCAGCTGGATGAGTTAACAACTGAGATCAGTCATAAATGATACAAGCAGAATTGAGGTGATGACTAAGCCATCCACCTCACCCAGCCAGTGAGGTGGAGACATACAGTATTTAGTGGAAAAATCGAACTGGGACATTGTAATTAATAGCAACCTGATTCCCCTAAAGAACAACCAGAAGTTTCTCCAGGAAAAAAAAATCACAGATTTAGAGGAATGGTCACACCGTGACAACATACAGATTCACGGGATCTGTGAAGACACAGAGGACTTGTCTGTGCCATCGTATGTGGAAAATTTGAACATGTCTGAACTTGGTGAGGGTCTGGATCTGTGCAGGCAGGAAAGTCTGTGGAATAGAGAGGGTGCACAGGGTTTAGAGCCTGAGACCGCCAGTCTGCACTTCATAGCAGTGTGCTTTGATTTGTAGTAATAAGTGACCACGAGTAAGATATACAACACTGCAGCTGCTGGGGGAGAGGGGTGGTATGGCTGTGCCGTGCCTGCATGATTATTATCTGTGAGCCCAGCTCAGACCTTTGGTATGCTGGTGTAGTCCACTATGTGAAGCAAGATGGAAGGACATTGAACTGTCACTAATGGATATTCCTGTACAGTCTGTTCTGGACTGTCTGGATAAGCCTCATGAAACATACCAGCTACAAAAGCCATGTGTTAGCTTATCTGTCACAGGATAACAAAAAATGGGGATCTAATTAGTTTTGAGGATTTGTGGAAGAAGTGTGATTTGGATGAAGAACATTTTTATCGATAATTACAAATCCATTATTTTCTTTTGTAAAAGTCAAAGTGTAAAGTCGTGTCTAACGGTTCTTTCTTTGGAGGATGTTGAAGATATTTATATTTCATTATTCATGATAGCAAGACATCTCCGAATTGGACTCTGGATCACCTTGGTCTATCGGAAAGTGAGCAATATGGCAGCCAGTAAGGACGTCCCCAAGCTGTCAGAATTGATAAACAATCTTTACAGGGCGAACGGGTACTGAGTGAAGGAACTACATCAGATTGTAACACAGGCTGAGGAACTGTTTCGTAACATCGATGCCCAGTCTTTGGCAGCCCATCGGAGGCTGGAACAGCTCATGGGTCAGTCTGTGGAGGCTCACCACTGCATGGATTTCATCTCAGCCCAGATCACAGAACTGTTCAAGGCCACATCTGCTCAGTCTGAAAGTATGTGTGTGTGGGTGGATGAGGATTCTGTCTGAGCTTAAAAGTGAATTAATGAGGACGAAATGGGATTGTGGATTGGAGTAAATGTATACAATTCAAACCTAAATTAGTCATCTATTCTCTGCACTCCAACCTCCCCTCCTTCTCCCTTCCTAGGATGATGATCTGGCTTCTTCCAGAGGGTAAACACCCATAGACGGAGTGACCTCCCATATCTGACCTGTTGCCACACTGCATCCACCAAAATGTTCATTTTGCACGGCTATAGACTAAGGATCACACCCACACAAATCGAACTATCTGTAATATCTCTTCTTCCTCCCCCTACCCCTTCCCTTGATTGAATGATGGTGGATCTTGGGAGGCTGGGTCTTGGCAGACTGAGGGAAGGTTTCCTGCTCCCATCCACACAAAATGTTCTCTATTGTCATAACATCTAATTGAGTCAGAAATATAAATGTTATGCATGTGCTATCTGCTTTGGTTATCGCTCCTGATTTTTCTTTTTCTCTTCTTTCCTGAAAGGGGAGGGAATTGCTGCACTGTGCTCGGTCGCAGTGGTCGACTGTACTCTACTATTAATGACAATAAAGCTTTTGATGTGCTCTCATAACTAAATGTTCCTCATGCATGCAAATTAAATATTGACAGATTTTTGGGGGGATTTTCTTTTTGATCCATAGATGTCATGTTTCAGGCGTGTCTCTGGTCATTGACCCATGTGTTTAAACATTTTGAAATTGGATGGTGGATCATTTCTTAAATGCAGCTTCACTTTTCATCATGACAGTTTGTTGTTGGATTTGCATTAACCTCCTAAACTGTATAAAAGCAGAGCTGAACTTTCAGGACATCATTTCCACAGTCTGTGTGACGTTGTGCCAACTTTGTGACAACGAGAAAGTAACTATAATTATCTATTTTTATTTATTTTGTTTTAATGTGATGTTGTTAACAGAGTGAAATTTTATTGATATTTTAGTTACATTTCAATCTGTTTGACAGGGTTGATCACCGACACCATGCTGAAGGTAGTGTTTCTGCTTGGATGCCTCCTGAGCCTGGCTCTGTCCAAACCAGTAAGCGAAAATCTATCAAAGACTTTCAGAGTTCCGCTGTGTTAATATTTCAGCAGCATGCTCACCGTTGCGTTGTTGATTTTATAGATTGAGGTGGGCCACAAACGGATTGCTCGTTCAAGCTCTGGGTCTGACTCCAGCTCGAGCTCTGACTCTGATGAGGTGAGTTTTTACTCTGCCTGTTGGATTTTGTCATGTAATGGTTCTGAGTTGATGTGTCTGTTTCATCAGTTTGTTCATTTCTTCTTCAGCTACTTTACTGCTCAGACATGATAAATATGATCACAAATATTGATGATTTTTCATAGACCACCACCACCACCACCACTACTACAGCTGCCACCACTACAACCACCACTGCTGCCACGACGACAACTGCTGCCACTACTACAACTGCTGCCGCTACAACCACCACTGCTGCCACAACAACCACTGCTGCTGCTGCAACAACCACCGCTGCTGCTGCAACAACCGCCGCTGCTGCAACCACCACTGCTGCAACCACCACTGCTGCAACAACCACTGCTGCAACAACCACTACTGCTGCTGCCGCCACCCTCTCTCCTACGGTTGTCCAACTCCTCCTCCAGGTTAGTCATACAGCTGCAACAAAGTGCAAAGAAAGAAGAAAAAGGAAAAAAAATGGAGGGTGTTAAGTGATTGTTTTACTTGGGCTAATATCATTTTATTAAGTTTGTTTTTTTTTTTTTAGCTCTTCAAGTCAGAAATATGTGTAAATCTAATGTTCACCTGTCTCCTTTAGATTCTCCTTGGGCTTGGGATTGGAAAATAGTAACAGCTGCACCACCAGCTCCATCCACTGCAGCTCTTCAGAAAAATTGAAGGAAACTTTGTCATGGCTGTAACAACCATCGCTTGTTTCCCATCATGTTGTGTGGATGAGTGTTTTCTTTCTATCCTGACAAATGACAGTCCATGGAAATGGAACTGTCTTTGCTCTTTCTTGTAGCTCCTCAATAAACTTTGCAAATGAATCTACTCTGTTCACTGTTTTCTTATACATCATTCATCTTGGTGACACTTCCTGGAAAGCCTTATCTCCACCAATTATAATCGAGTGCCTGCAGCGAAGAGGGGCTTCTGACCTGTTGACCTCAAATTATGGGACAAACAACGAAGTTTCAGCAGGTCGGTGACTGATTGACAAGGCTGACCATGGTGAAGGGTGGCGTAGGCTGCGATGGGTGGGTGGGGCCCCACACCAGGTGGAGTTGTCGAGAGATTCAGCTTACTGCAGTGACAATTTTGTGCCAAAACAGCACGTGCACCTGAAGCTCGCCTTCTCCAACCCTGTCTACTCTCTGTGCAGGCGATCTGTGTCCAGTCTAGTAGTAATTTCACTGACAGGTACGCAGTGCACGCATGTCACCAAAACTTCTCAGGCAGGTTTCTAGATTGTCAGTCACATTTCAGTGCTTTGAACAATACCACTATTTAAGAGAGAGGCCAAACTACATGTGCTTGATCAGCAGGCAATGCAGCATAGTGCACAGGAGAGCAGAGACCAACTGGCTGCTCAGCTCTGTCCTTAAATGTGAGCATTACCTACTGTTTACTGTTTATACATGTTTTGGCCACAATTTATTAAGTCACATTACAGATACACAAAATCACTCACACTCATGAAACAATTTTTATTTAGATGCATCTCCTTCCTCTTCTCTCGCTTGGACTGTTGGTTGGAGAAGGAGCGGGGGAGTCTGAAGACAGCAGTCCTCCCCTGGTTCGGGATCTTAACCGTCACCTGCCACTGGCGTGGGGCGTGAATATCTCCTGAGCAAAGAGGCGTCTGGCTGCCACTGCCAGCCTGAGGAAGCTGGACTCAATGCAGGAGAAATGGACTTCCAGGTTGCAGAGCCGGGTTTCCACGCAATCGACTGTTCCCAGCTGCTGCTCCATCATGTCGATGCCACCCCACTGGATGTCCAGAAAGGGCTGGTCCTCACTCCTCCTGCATTTCCGTCTCAGCCTGCACCTCCCACCTATCTGTCCAGTGAGTTGTCTCCCTGTGCCCTCCACCTCCTCGGTCCCCGGGTCACCAACCACCTCCTCCCCCGCCCCCTCCTGCTGCTGGGTTTCATCTACTGAGATTGGATGCAGACGCTGGTTTTGTTGCACATAAACATTTAATCAAATGTATTCACGTCTTTGGTTTTGCGTCATTGGGAGCTATATGACAAAGTGATCATGATTCAGTTGATTCAGTTCACAAGTAACTAAGTACAAATATATTGGTATTTAAGTACATTTTTTACATATCTGTACTTTTCAAGAAATAAGAAAATAAAGAACATATTTCGGCTCTTCCTATTATTGTGAAGCTACTGTTGGCTTGTTCATCCACTAATCTGGAAAGTGAACTGGTTGAGATCATAGTGAGACAAGTTTATTTTACTCTGCTGATGATGTATTGTTGCAATAATAATCATTCTGCTGAAGTTAAACAGCACATTTATGGGCTTTGATTAAGGGAAGGAGGGAGCGGGGGAGAAAGTGGAAAAGAGAGCTGAGAGACGGAAAAATCAATCATAATAAAGCCTGTGAGAGAAAAAAACACTTGCAGCTTTTTTGTGTCTTACTTTGATACTTAAGTAAAATTCACATGAGGTACTTCAAGACTTTTACTTATGCAATTATTTTATGAGACACTTCTACTGTTACCAAAGTAGATTTCAAGCTGAGTATCTTTACTTTTTCTCAAGTATCACTTTCAGCAACTTTTTCCAGAATCCAACATAAAAGGGTGACACCCAGAAACATCCGTGAAAGGTTCCACCTGTCAGGACCCTCTCTGGCTCTGTCTGTCTCCTGTCCCAGTCTGCATTGTTTGGCTCCTCGTCTGAATGTTCTCCCTGCTTCTCCCTCTCTGTGTCTCTGTGTATCAGAGTCTCGGTCCTTCTCTCTTGTGTGTCTTCCTGTGGTCTCTGCTCTCCCATCTTTCCTGTGCCCTTTTCTCTCCCTGGTTCCCTCACTTCACTCCTTCTATAATTCAATCATCCCATTGTCCAATCATCTTTCGTCTCCTCCCCCTTCCCGGTGCATTTAAGTCCTGCGTTTGTGCTCGCGAATGCACTGGTTCCCTGTTAAGGAGTTTCTACTCACACCAGTGATGCCTGCATTTCAGTCCTTCATCTGCTGTGACACCATCCAGATTTGCCTACAAAGTGTGAAGGAGCTGGAATGCCAAGGTGCATAGACATGCTTCCTGAAGGAGGGGGTAGTGTTACAACCACAGATGTTGAGATGCCCTGGCCAGTGGGTTTAACTCTTTGGCTGACTGGTGTTTGTGCCAGTATTGTCTGTTGCAGATGGAGAAGAAGTTGAAGAATTGAAAAACTGTCCTTATGTTGGTCCTGATCATTTCTTTGGTGTCATTTCTGTGAGTGGGTTGGAGGAGTGGTTCCTGGGCCCAAACCTGCAGTCAGATGCTGGAGGCTGACTCTCTGGGACTGTTACTTAGGATAGTTTGAAGGTACTCAGAATCCTGAAGTTCTTTACATGCTCTACAGCACACTCAACATGTATTCTCGCATGTGAGATAAGTTCTGCCTGTGTTACACCCCTGTGAAGGGGATAATAAAGTGAACACACAGACACGCTGTTTCCTCAGTCACATCCCGTGTATTAATGAATTCCTCAAAATTAAACATTGCCAGAAAAATAACATTGTACTGTTAACAGAAAATATCATTTATAAACACATGAACCACATTTTCCTATCAATCATCTATTATTCAAATGCTTAACATTGCACAGTAAAACTACAAATATGGCTCAGAAATAATGCTATTTACGCCACCATGCAGTGAAAGGAACAACAATGAGTGTCACATCCACTTTCATTTAACTTTTCCTTCACTCCTAAAGTTACTACAGACATCAGTGTTTTACTCCACGTCTTTCTTAACAAACAGAAAACACATATGATCTGACAAATGCATCATCATTATCATTTCTCACCTGTGAAGGGGATAATAAAGTAAACACACAGACACTCTGTTTCCTCAGTCACATCCCGTGTATTAATGGATGGACGGAAGCAGCGCGTTTCCCTCCACAGGGCTCAGGCATGAGCAATCAAAACCTGATCATAAACAATTCTCAAAGAAATAAGCTTGTAGGAGCAAAAACACTGCAGAAAACATTATCAAATAACACACAAATACATATTTCAAAACAATATCAGAAATTAATTGTTTAACACACAGATTAACCATCTTTGGCTCAACACTGGGTGTCTGCCTGGGAGACCAAAGCAATGGATAACAGATAATTTGATCAACGACTATGAATTTCACTTTAGATCTTTTTTTAACCTTTCATGAATTGTTATTTTTAACCAAATACTTTCATGAATTAAAACATTCTGTCCCTTAGTATTTTAACATATTCACAGCATTTTAACAGAACTCATATTACATTACACAAATTCACATTTGTTTTTAACAGCATTTTAACATAACTTATAACACCATTACACCTGCACACAGGGAAAAGCTGCTGGTCTCAGGAGTGAATGGAAACTATACAAGACAATATTTTATTTCAGGTTTATCAATAACTACAAGACACCCAAAGTACAAAGTGAAAGTTTATCTTTCTTTGCCTTACTTGCATTTTAATGGAACTTCATCTGCAACAGAACTTTTGCTGTTGTTGATTAGCGTGTTTACACAGGCCGCCACCATGAACAGTGGTAGAACTGCATTATTCTGTCAAGATAACAGATGTTGAAGCATTTAATTCAACCATATCCAGAAATTAAGAGGTGAACCTACCTCTGTCTCTTTTGGACTGAGTTGGTCTCTCTTGTGAAAGCAGACAAGCTGGCCGAGCTCCCCGTGAAGCAGGGTCATTGGTGATGAGGAAGCTGCGGTCAGCCAGCACGGTGAAATTACAATCCCAGTTGTTTCTCAGATCAATTTGTGCATCCAAGTACCACACATGATATTTCCATCTGTATTAAAATAAAACATGTTTCATTCATGAAATGTGAAAAACATGTGTAAAAGCAGTATCTCACGTGTTGTTTACTGTTGAAAAAGCTTGTTGCTTAGTGGACGTTTCCATGGGCCACATGATTTGAACATGTGACGTCAGGCCGGCATCTCCTGTAAGATTTGAATATGTCAACTTCAACAGAAACAACTGCAGCACATGTGACCTTGCTTTGACACATCAGGTCCTCTTCCTCATTTTGTTGAAAAATGTGATCCAGATGTTCCACATTTTGTAAATCTTTTCATTGTTGCATTCTGCAGTTGCAAATAATCATTTAAAAAATGAAATGGTCGTACCTGACAAGTTTAGAAATATCATTCTTTAATTATTTAGCTTGTACCCGAGAAAGACATCAATAGATGAGGAGATCAGCAACAGTGGTGGTAATCATCAAAGTGCAGAAAGTTTTATGATCGCATTGACAGTAGTGTGACTGCTTCAGAAACATCCACTTTGATGACAATAGTCACCTTGTTGTTCGCACAAAGTTGGAGCCACGTGTCACACAGATTGTGAGAATGTTGTACTGAAAGCTGAGCTCTGCTAATGTAAACTTAGAGAGGTGGATGTAAATCCATCTGCAAACTCCATGACTGAAGGGTGTAATTATTTGGAAATGATGCACCACCACATTTCAAAATGAGGAAAAATATTCGCCAACATTAGGAAATTTTAATCGTTGTTTGAAATGATAATCATCCTACGTCATTGCATTTCCAGAGCAGCTGTACTGGCAGGCCAGGGAAACTACTTGTGGAGGTAAAAGTTTGGGTCTGGGAAGAGTTCAGGGAGGCCATGGAGGAAGGCTACTCGTCAGTCAAATTCTGTCATTTGGGCTACCGAGGCCTTGTTCTTGAGGGTGTGTGTGGGGAGGGGATTGTCAGTGGGGGTCTGAGGCCTTGTTCATGAGAGCGGTGGCAGAGGGGAAGAAACTGTTCTTGTGTTGAGAGGTTCTGGTCCTGGTGGACCGGAAACTCCTTCCAGAGGGCAGAATTTGGAAGAGTGGGAGACCAGGGTGGGAGGGATCAGCCACCATCTTGCCTGCACGCCTCAGGGTCCTGGAGGTGTACAGGTCATGGAGGGAAGGCAGACTGCAGCCAACGATCTTTTCTGCAGAGCTGTCAAAACACGTCATGCAACGTGTATGGCAATGAAGAATCCTTGAATTTTCACAGACTGCCCCCAAGACCTGGTCTAGGTCCCAAGCTTAATTAGGCCTGACAGACCGAGCAGCCTCCCAGGGAACCAGGCCACTGAAAAGTACCCTTGGCGTTGCTTGACCAGGGAAAGAGACGCCTATCAGACGCAGAGGCCAAATGGCAGAAATAGGACATGTTGACCAAACACCAAAACACGATTCATATCTTTATCATGTATCAGTCTTAATAGTAAATGTCATTCAGTGCTTTTTAAGTGTGTCAGCAACGGTCTGTTTAAAAATCAGTTTTTCCCACTTTTTGGGGAAAACGTTCATGTTTTCTTGTTTCCCTTTATATCCTGAGTAATGTCAAGGCTGGCAAGGACTCAAAAGGAGACTCAGAGAGTGCAAGCAGATTTAAAGATTTTCTTTTTGATAAATCTAAGCAGTGGTATTGATTGGGAAGCAAACAAGTAAGACATGAGAAGTAGAAAATGATAGGGGTATAATTTTGTTTTTCTTGGATGTGCTCTCACAACTAAATGTGCCACAAGTTTATGAATTAAATATTGACAGATATTTGGGGATTTTCTTTCTGATCCACAGATGTCACGTTACAGGTGTGTCTCTGGTCATTGACTCATATGTTTCCACATTCTGGAATTGGGTGGCGGATCATTTCCTGACAGTAGCTTCACCTTTCATCATGTCACTGGGTTTAAATTAACCTCCTAAACTGTATAAAAGCAGAGCTGAACTTTCAGGACATCATTCCCCCATCATTTCCCTTTGTGCCAACAAGAAAGTAACTATGATTATTTGTTTTTATTTAATTTGTTTTCATCTGATATCGTTAGTTGAGTGCTTTTATTGATATTTCAGATTGCATTGTCTGTTTGACAGGTCTGATCGCTGACACCATGCTGAAGGTAGTGTTCCTGCTTGGATGCCTCCTGAGCCTGGCTCTGTCCAAACCTGTAAGTGAATATTTATCAAAGACTGTCAGAGTTCTGCTGTGTTGTCATCTCAGCAACATGCTCACCATCGCTGTGTTGACTTTGTAGACTAAGGTGGGTCACAAACGGATTGCTCGTTCAACCTCTGACTCTGACTCTAGCTCTGAGGAGGTGAGTTTATACTCTGCCTGTGCGATTTCATAAAGTAATGTTTCTGAGTGAATGTCTGTTCCATCACTGTTTGTTCGTAGCCATTTCTCCTTTCTTCATTTCTTCTTCAGCGACTTTATTGTTAACACATGATAAATATTGATGATTTTTCGCAGACCACCACCACCACCACGACTACAGCTGCCACCACTACAACCACGACTGCTGCCACGACTACAACTGCTGCCACGACTACAACTGCTGCTGCTACAACCACCGCTGCTGCTGCCGCCACCCTCTCTCCTACGGCTGTCCAACTCCTCCTCCAGGTTAGTCATACACAGCTGCAACAAAGTAAAAGACGAAAAAGGAAAAAAAAAATAGGGTGTTAAGTGATTGTTTTACTTGGGCTAATATCATTTCATTAAGTTTTTTTTTTTTTTTTTTTTTTTTTAGCTCTTCAAGTCAGAAATATGTGTAAATCTAATGTTCACCTGTCTCCTTTAGATTATCCAAGGGCTTGGGCTTGGAAAATAGTAACAGCTGCACCACCAGCTCCATCCACTGCAGCTCTTCAGAAAAATTGAAGGAAACTTTGTCATGGCTGTAATAACCATCGCTTGTTTCCCATCATGTTGTGTGGATGAGTGTTTTCTTTCTATCCTGACAAATGACAGTCCATGGAAATGGAACTGTCTTTGCTATTTCTTGTAGCTCCTCAATAAACTTTGCAAGTGAATCTACTCTGTTCACTGTTTTCTTATACATCATTCATCTTGGTGATACTTCCTGGAAAGCCTTATCTCCACCAATTTTATATCGAGTGCCTGCAGCGAAGAGGGGCTTCTGACCTGCTGACCTCAAATTATGGGACAAACAACGAAGTTTCAGCAGGTCGGTGACTGATTGACAAGGCTGACCATGGTGAAGGGTGGCGTAGGCTGCGATGGGTGGGTGGGGCCCCACACCAGGTGGAGTTGTCGAGAGATTCAGCTTACTGCAGTGACAATTTTGTGCCAAAACAGCACGTGCACCTGAAGCTCGCCTTCTCCAACCCTGTCTACTCTCTGTGCAGGCGATCTGTGTCCAGTCAAGTTTCACTGACAGGTATGCAGTGCACGCATGTCACCAAAACCTCTCAGGCAGGTTTCTAGATTGTCAGTCACATTTCAGTGCTTTGAACAATACCACTATTTAAGAAAGAGGCCAAACTACATGTGCTTGATCAGCAGGCAATGCAGCATAGTGCACAGGAGAGCAGAGACCAACTGGCTGCTCAGCTCTGTCCTTAATTGTGAGCATACCTACTGTTTACTGTTTATACATGTTTTGGCCACAATTTATTAATTCACATTACAGATACACAAAATCACTCACAGTCATGAAACAATTTTTATTTAGATGCATCTCCTTCCTCTTCTCTCGCTTGGACTGTTGGTTGGAGAAGGAGCAGGGGAATCTGAAGACAGCAGTCCTCCCCTGGTTCGGGATCTTAACAGCCACCTGCCACTGGCGTGGGGCGTGAATATCTCCTGAGCGAAGAGGCGTCTGGCTGCCACTGCCAGCCTGAGGAAGCTGGACTCAATGCAGGAGAAATGGACTTCCAGGTTGCAGAGCCGGGTTTCCACGCAATCGACTGTTCCCAGCTGCTGCTCCACCATGTCCATGCCACCCCACTGGATGTCCAGAAAGGGCTGGTCCTCACTCCTCCTGCATTTCCGTCTCAGCCTGCACCTCCCACCTATCTGTAAAGTGAGTTGTCTCCCTGTGCCCTCCACCTCCTCGGTCCCCGGGTCACCAACCACCTCCTCCCCCGCCCCCTCCTGCTGCTGGGTTTCATCTACTGAGATTGGATGCAGACGCTGGTTTTGTTGCACATAAACATTTAATCAAATGTATTCACGTCTTTGGTTTTGCGTCATTGGGAGCTATATGACAAAGTGATCATGATTCAGTTGATTCAGTTCACAAGTAACTAAGTACAAATATATTGGTATTTAAGTACATTTTTTACATATCTGTACTTTTCAAGAAATAAGAAAATAAAGAACATATTTCGGCTCTTCCTATTATTGTGAAGCTACTGTTGGCTTGTTCATCCACTAATCTGGAAAGTGAACTGGTTGAGATCATAGTGAGACAAGTTTATTTTACTCTGCTGATGATGTATTGTTGCAATAATAATCATTCTGCTGAAGTTAAACAGCACATTTATGGGCTTTGATTAAGGGAAGGAGGGAGCGGGGGAGAAAGTGGAAAAGACAGCTGAGAGACGGAAAAATCAATCATAATAAAGCCTGTGAGAGAAAAAAACACTCGCAGCTTTTTTGTGTCTTACTTTGATACTTAAGTAAAATTCACATGAGGTACTTCAAGACTTTTACTTATGCAATTATTTTATGAGACACTTCTACTGTTACCAAAGTAGATTTCAAGCTGAGTAGCTTTACTTTTTCTCAAGTATCACTTTCAGCAACTTTTTCCAGAACCCAACATAAAAGGGTGACACCCAGAAACATCCGTGAAAGGTTCCACCTGTCAGGACCCTCTCTGGCTCTGTCTGTCTCCTGTCCCAGTCTGCATTGTTCGGCTCCTCGTCTGAATGTTCTCCCTGCTTCTCCCTCTCTGTGTCTCTGTGTATCAGAGTCTCGGTCCTTCTCTCTTGTGTGTCTTCCTGTGGTCTCTGCTCTCCCATCTTTCCTGTGCCCTTTTCTCTCCCTGGTTCCCTCACTTCACTCCTTCTATAATTCAATCATCCCATTGTCCAATCATCTTTCGTCTCCTCCCCCTTCCCGGTGCATTTAAGTCCTGCGTTTGTGCTCGCGAATGCACTGGTTCCCTGTTAAGGAGTTTCTACTCACACCAGTGATGCCTGCATTTCAGTCCTTCATCTGCTGTGACACCATCCAGATTTGCCTACAAAGTGTGAAGGAGCTGGAATGCCAAGGTGCATAGACATGCTTCCTGAAGGAGGGGGTAGTGTTACAACCACAGATGTTGAGATGCCCTGGCCAGTGGGTTTAACTCTTTGGCTGACTGGTGTTTGTGCCAGTATTGTCTGTTGCAGATGGAGAAGAAGTTGAAGAATTGAAAAACTGTCCTTATGTTGGTCCTGATCATTTCTTTGGTGTCATTTCTGTGAGTGGGTTGGAGGAGTGGTTCCTGGGCCCAAACCTGCAGTCAGATGCTGGAGGCTGACTCTCTGGGACTGTTACTTAGGATAGTTTGAAGGTACTCAGAATCCTGAAGTTCTTTACATGCTCTACAGCACACTCAACATGTATTCTCGCATGTGAGATAAGTTCTGCCTGCACACGGGGAAAAGCTGCTGGTCTCAGGAGTGAATGGAAACTATACAAGACAATATTTTATTTCAGGTTTATCAATAACTACAAGACACCCAAAGTACAAAGTGAAAGTTTATCTTTCTTTGCCTTACTTGCATTTTAATGGAACTTCATCTGCAACAGAACTTTTGCTGTTGTTGATTAGCGTGTTTACACAGGCCGCCACCATGAACAGTGGTAGAACTGCATTATTCTGTCAAGATAACATATGTTGAAGCATTTAATTCAACCATATCTAGAAATTAAGAGGTGAACCTACCTCTGTCTCTTTTGGACTGAGTTGGTCTCTCTTGTGAAAGCAGACAAGCTGGCCGAGCTCCCCGTGAAGCAGGGTCATTGGTGATGAGGAAGCTGCGGTCAGCCAGCACGGTGAAATTACAATCCCAGTTGTTTCTCAGATCAATTTGTGCATCCAAGTACCACAGATGATATTTCCATCTGTATTAAAATAAAACATGTTTCATTCATGAAATGTGAAAAACATGTGTAAAAGCAGTATCTCACGTGTTGTTTACTGCTGAAAAAGCTTGTTGCTTAGTGGACGTTTCCATGGGCCACATGATTTGAACATGTGACGTCAGGCCGGCATCTCCTGTAAGATTTGAATATGTCAACTTCAACAGAAACAACTGCAGCACATGTGACCTTGCTTTGACACATCAGGTCCTCTTCCTCATTTTGTTGAAAAATGTGATCCAGATGTTCCACATTTTGTAAATCTTTTCATTGTTGCATTCTGCAGTTGCAAATAATCATTTCAAAAATGAAATGGTCGTACCTGACAAGTTTAGAAATATCATTCTTTAATTATTTAGCTTGTACCCGAGAAAGACATCAATAGATGAGGAGATCAGCAGCAGTGGTGGCAATCATCAAAGTGCAGAAAGTTTTATGATTGCATTGACAGTTGTGTGACTGCTTCAGAAACATCCACTTTGATGACAATAGTCACCTTGTTGTTCGCACAATGTTGGAGCCACGTGTCACACAGATTGTGAGAATGTTGTACTGAAAGCTGAGCTCTGCTAATGTAAACTTAGAGAGGTGGATGTAAATCCATCTGCAAACTCCATGACTGAAGGGTGTAATTATTTGGAAATAATGCACCACCGTGTTTCAAAATGAGGAAAAATATTCGCCAACATTAGGAAATTTTAATTGTTGTTTGAAATAATAATCATCCTACGTCATTGCATTTCCAGAGCAGTTGTACTGGCACGCCAGGGAAACTACTTGTGAAGGTAAAAGCTTGGGTCTGGGAAGAGTTCAGGGGGCCATGGAGGAAGGCTACTAGTCAGTCAAATTCTGTCATTTGGGCTACCGAGGCCTTGTTCTTGAGGGTGTGTGTGGGGAGGGGATTGTCAGTGGGGGGTGAGGCCTTGTTCATGAGAGCGGTGGCAGAGGGGAAGAAACTGTTCTTGTGTCGCGAGTTTCTGGTCCTGGTGGACCGGAAACTCCTTCCAGAGGGCAGAGTTTGGAAGAGTAGGTGACCAGGGTGGGAGGGATCAGCCATCATCTTGCCTGCACGCCTCAGGGTCCTGGAGGTGTACAGGTCATGGAGGGACGGCAGACTGCAGCCAATGATCTTTTCTGCAGATCTGTCGAAGCATGTCATGCAACGTGTATGGCAATGAAGAATCCTTGAATTTTAACAGACTGTCCCCAAGACCTAGCCCAGGTTTCAAGCTTAATTAGGCCTGACAGACCGAGCAGCCTCCCAGGGAACCAGGCCACTGAAAAGTACCCTTGGCGTTGCTTGACCAGGGAAAGAGACGCCTATCAGACGCAGAGGCCAAATGGCAGAAATAGGACATGTTGACCAAACACCAAAACACGATTCATATCTTTATCATGTATCAGTCTTAATAGTAAATGTCATTCAGTGCTTTTTAAGTGTGTCAGCAACGGTCTGTTTAAAAACCAGTTTTTCCCACTTTTTGGGGAAAACGTTCATGTTTTCTTGTTTCCCTTTATATCCTGAGTAATGTCAAGGCTGGCAAGGACTCAAAAGGAGACTCAGAGAGTGCAAGCAGATTTAAAGATTTTCTTTTTGATAAATCTAAGCAGTGGTATTGATTGGGAAGCAAACAAGTAAGACATGAGAAGTAGAAAATGATAGGGGTATAATTTTGTTTTTCTTGGATGTGCTCTCACAACTAAATGTGCCACAAGTTTATGAATTAAATATTGACAGACATTTGGGGATTTTCTTCGTGATCCACAGATGTCACGTTACAGGTGTGTCTCTGGCCATTCACTCATATGTTTCCACATTCTGGAATTGGGTGGCGGATCATTTCCTGATAGTAGCTTTACCTTTCATCATGTCACTGGGTTTAAATTAACCTCCTAAACTGTATAAAAGCAGAGCCGAACTTTCAGGACATCATTCCCCCATCATTTCCCTTTGTGCCAACAAGAAAGTAACTATGATTATTTGTTTTTATTTAATTTGTTTTCATCTGATATTGTTAGTTGAGTGCTTTTATTGACATTTCAGATTGCATTGTCTGTTTGACAGGTCTGATCGCTGACACCATGCTGAAGGTCGTGTTCCTGCTTGGATGCCTCCTGAGCCTGGCTCTGTCCAAACCTGTAAGTGAATATTTACCAAAGACTGTCAGAGTTCTGCTGTGTTGTCATCTCAGCAACATGCTCACCATCGCTGTGTTGACTTTATAGACTAAGGTGGGTCACAAACGGATTGCTCGTTCATCCTCTGACTCTGGATCTGAGGAGGTGAGTTTACGCTCTGCCTGTGCGATTTCATAAAGTAATGTTTCTGAGTGAATGTCTCTTCCATCACTGTTTGTTCTGAGCCATTTCTCCTTTCTTCATTTCTTCTTCAGCTACTTTATTGTTAAGACATGACAAATGGGATCACAAAAATATTGATGATTTTTCACAGACCACCACCACCACTACAGCTGCCACCACTACAACCACGACTGCTGCCACGACTACAACCACCGCTGCTCCAACCACCACTGCTGCAACAACCACTACTGCTGCTGCCACCACCGCCTCTCCTACGATTTTTGAACTCATCCTCCAGGTTGGTCATAAAAAGCTGCAACAAAGTAAAAGAAAGAATTAAAAGTAAAAAAAAAAATAGGGTGTTAAGCGACTGTTTTACTTGGGCTAATATCATTTTATTGTTGTTTTTTTGTTTTTCTTTTAGCTCTTCAAGTCAGAAATATGTGTAAATCTAATGTTCACCTGTCTCCTTTAGATTCTCCTTGGGCTTGGGATTGGAAAATAGTAACAGCTGCACCACCAGCTCCATCCACTGCAGCTCTTCAGAAAAATTGAAGGAAACTTTGTCATTGCTGTAACAACCATCGCTTGTTGTGTGGATGAGTGTTTTCTTTCTATCCTAACAAATGACAGTCCATGGAAATGAAACTGTCTTTGCTCTTTCTTGTAGCTCCTCAATAAACTTTGCAAGTGAATCTACTCTGTTCACGGTTTTCTTATACATCATTCATCTTGGTGATACTTCCTGGAAAGCCTTATCTCCACCAATTTTAAATCGAGTGCCTGCAGCGAAGAGGGGCTTCTGACCTGTTGACCTCAAATTATGGGACAAACAACGAAGTTTCAGCAGGTCGGTGACTGATTGACAAGGCTGACCATGGTGAAGGGTGGCGTAGGCTGCGATGGGTGGGTGGGGCCCCACACCAGGTGGAGTTGTCGAGAGATTCAGCTTACTGCAGTGACAATTTTGTGCCAAAACAGCACATGCACCTGAAGCTCGCCTTCTCCAACCCTGTCTACTCTCTGTGCAGGCGATCTGTGTCCAGTCTAGTAGTAATTTCACTGACAGGTACGCAGTGCACGCATGTCACCAAAACCTCTCAGGCAGGTTTCTAGATTGTCAGTCACATTTCAGTGCTTTGAACAATACCACTATTTAAGAGAGAGGCCAAACTACATGTGCTTGATCAGCAGGCAATGCAGCATAGTGCACAGGAGAGCAGAGACCAACTGGCTGCTCAGCTCTGTCCTTAAATGTGAGCATTACCTACTGTTTACTGTTTATACATGTTTTGGCCACAATTTATTAAGTCACATTACAGATACACAAAATCACTCACACTCATGAAACAATTTTTATTTAGATGCATCTCCTTCCTCTTCTCTCGCTTGGACTGTTGGTTGGAGAAGGAGCAGGGGAGTCTGAAGACAGCAGTCCTCCCGTGGTTCGAGATCTTAACAGCCACCTGCCACTGGCGTGGGGCGTGAATATCTCCTGAGCGAAGAGGTGTCTGGTTGCCTCTGCCAGCCTGAGGAAGCTGGACTTAATGCAGGAGAAATGGACTTCCAGGTTGCAGAGTCGGGTTTCCACGCAATCGACTGTTCCCAGCTGCTGCTCCACCATGTCGATGCCACCCCACTGGATGTCCAGAAAGGGCTGGTCCTCACTCCTCCTTCATTTCCGTCTCAGCCTGCACCTCCCACCAATCTGTCCAGTGAGTTGTCTCCCTGTGCCCTCCACCTCCTCGGTCCGCAGGTCGCCAACCACCTCCTCCCCCGCCCCCTCCTGCTGCTGGGTTTCATCTACTGAGATTGGATGCAGACGCTGGTTATGTTGCACATAAACATTTAATCAAATGTATTCACGTCTTTGGTTTTGCATCATTGGGAGCTATATGACAAAGTGATCATGATTAAGTTGGGTAAAACAAGTAACTAAGTACAAATACAATGGGGGAAATAAGTATTGAACGCATTAACTGTTTTGTCATTACATTTATTTCCAAAGATGCAATTCATGTGACATTTCTTCCAGACACTGGTATTAACTCAAATAATCCACACATGAAAAGAAATCACAACATTCAAATCCATAAATAGTGATTATGTGGAATTAAGTGCAATAACACAGGAAAAAAGTATTGAACACACCATGGGAAAGCTGTATAGTTTGTCAAGGAAAGGCACCATACCATCTCACACCTGAAAGTAATTAGTCTTTGTACTTCCTATAAGTGCAAACCAACATCAGCTGGGTTAGTGCTAATTGATGGCCCTATAAACAGGTTGTTTTTTCACCAAGTAGTCAAACAAGACACATCTCATGATGGGTAAAAGCAAGGAGCTCTCTCAAGACCTTCGCAGCCTGATTGTTGCTCAGCATCAGAATGGAACTGGTTACAGACTTATCTCAAAGAATCTGAGTATTCCAGTAAGCACCGTTGGGGCCATTATCCGCAAGTGGAAGAAGCATCACCTTATCATCAACAGGCCGCGCACAGGAGCTCCTCGCAAGATTTCTGACCAGGGAGTCAGAAAGATGGTCAGAAGAGTTCTCAAAGAGCCAAGGACCACCCGGAAAGCACTCCAGCAAGACATGGAGGCAGCAGGTACAAGTGTTACAGAGAAAACGATAGGCAATGCACTCCACCGCCATGGCCTCTATGGACGCTCAGCCCGCAAGACTCCGTTCCTCAAAAAAAGGCATGTTGAAGCTCGTCTAAAGTTTGCTAAACAGCATCTGGATAAGCCTGTGGAATACTGGGACAATGTTGTCTGGTCAGATGAGACAAAATTGAACTTTCTGGCTGTCATACTACACACCATGTTTGGAGGAGAAATGGCACTGCACATCACCCAAATAACACTATACCAACAGTGAAGTTTGGTGGTGGAAACATCATGGCATGGGGTTGTTTCTCATCTCGTGGTACTGGCAGACTTCATATAATTGAAGGAGCAATGAATGGAAACATCTATCGGCAAATTCTTGAGATGAACCTCCTGCCATCCACCAGGATGATGAAGGTGAGACGGGGCTGGACCTTTCAACAGGACAACGATCCGAAGCACACGGCAAAGTTGACTCTCGAATGGTTTAAAAAAAAGAAAATCAATGTGTTAGAATGGCCCAGTCAATCACCTGACTTAAATCCGATCGAACATTTGTGGAAAGAACTAAAGATAAGGGTTCACCAGAGGGCACCAAAGAATATTCAGGATTTGAAGACAATCTGTGCGGAGGAATGGGCAAAAATCACACCTGAGCAGTGTGGGCGATTAGTTCATACATACAACAAGCGTCTGGAAGCAGTCATTGCAAACAAAGGCTTCTCCACAAAGTATTAAACGAGTCTCAGATAGTGTGTTCAATACTTTTTTCCTGTGTTATTGCACTTAATTCCACATAATCACTATTTATGGATTTGAATGTTGTGATTTCTTTTCATGTGTGGATTATTTGAGTTAATACCAGTGTCTGGAAGAAATGTCACATGAATTGCATCTTTGGAAATAAATGTAATGACAAAACAGTTAATGCGTTCAATACTTATTTCCCCCATTGTATATTGGTATTTAAGTACATTTTTCACATATCTGTATTTTTCAAAAAATAACAAAATAAAGAACATATTTCAACTCTTCCTATTATTGTGAAGCAGAATTCATGTACTGTTGTCCAAAAAGGTTCATTGGTCTTCAAAGTTATAATCCAAAACAAAGGTTCATTTCAAAAGACCAGGGAGGTATTTTGTTATTTACCTGACAGTTTCGGCAGCTGTCAGTTGTCTTCTTCAGAGAGTCACGTGATGTTGTGGTGACGTATCTTGTCAGCTGATTTATACAGGTTTTGGCGCTATTCTCCCACTGGTGGAAGCGGGAGAACAGCGCCATCTGCAGTCCGACTTCTTGAGTACAGCATCCCAGGTGTGTGAAAGCAAAAAGGCCCCCTCATCCCGGTTCACTGTCTCGGGGGCACGTTTCCGAATTTCAATAGCCTCTTTTATCCAGCGATGACTCTCGCTCCATCCCAATCCACAACTGGGTATCCCTGGTTTCCTGATCCTCCAGGAAACCAACGCACACCGATCAATATCTCTTATGGACATCGGAACACCCCACAGCACACAAACTCTCTGTAATAAGAACACAGTTTGACCGGGCCAATATAATCACAGACGAGGAGGACAGGAGAAAAGAAGAACAACACATCATCCAAGCGCTCAAACAATGTGGATACCCCAACTGGGCAATACAAAAAGGAAGAAGGCAGGTTCAGGAGAAGAAAAAGAGACCCAAGCCAAAAGAAAACAACAGAGAGAGGACGGAGAACACCACAATGGTAACCCTACCATACATCAGGGGCATCACAGAGAAAGTACAAAGAGCAATGAAAAAACACAACATCAATACTCCAGTAAAACCATATAGGAAACTCAGACAAATACTTGTACACCCCAAAGACAGAATACAACCAGAACAAAAATGCAATATTATCTACGAAATCCCATGTAAGCTATGTAACAAAACATACATTGGAGAGACAGGGAGGGCTTTCAGCACACGAAAAAAGGAACACAAGACAGAATGTGAAAAAGAAACCACAACAGCACTAACACGAGCAACAAAAAGAAAAGCTGAACAGGAACAACTCAAGTCGGCCATTTCAGATCATTGTAAGAGAGAAAATCACATTATGGATTGGGATGGAGCGAGAGTCATCGGGACAGAAGAGAACAAACACCGACGCTGGATAAAAGAGGCTATTGAAATTCGGAAACGTGCCCCCGAGACAGTGAACCGGGATGAGGGGGCCTTTTTGCTTTCACACACCTGGGATGCTGTACTCAAGAAGTCGGACTGCAGATGGCGCTGTTCTCCCGCTTCCACCAGTGGGAGAATAGCGCCAAAACCTGTATAAATCAGCTGACAAGATAGGTCACCACAACATCACGTGACTCTCTGAAGAAGACAGCTGACAGCTGCCGAAACTGTCAGGTAAATAACAAAATACCTCCCTGGTCTTTTGAAATGAACCTTTGTTTTGGATCATGTACTGTTGGCTTGTTCATCCACTAATCTGGAACGTGAACTGGGATGAGATCATAGTGAGACAAGTTTATTTTACTCTGCTGATGATGTATTGTTGCAATAATAATCATTCTACTGAAGATAAACAGCACATTTATGTGCTTTGATTAAGGAAAGGAGGGAGCGGGGGAGAAAGTGGAAAAGAGAGCTGAGAGATGGAAAAATTAATCATAATAAAGCCTGTGAGAGAAAAAAAACACTTGTAGCTTTTTTGTGTCTTACTTTGATACTTAATTAAATTTCAAATGAGGTACTTCAAGACTTTTACTTATGCAATTATTTTATGAGACACTTCTACTTTTACCAAAGTAGATTTCAAGCTGAGTATCTTTACTTTTTCTCAAGTATCACTTTCAGCAACTTTTTCCAGAACCCAACATAAAAGGGTGACACCCAGAAACATCCGTGAAAGGTTCCACCTGTCAGGACCCTCTCTGGCTCTGTCTGTCTCCTGTCCCAGTCTGCAGTGTTTGGCTCCTCGTCTGAATGTTCTCCCTGCGTCTCTCTCTCTCTGCGTCTCTGTGTATCAGAGTCTCGGTCCTTCTCTCTTGTGTGTCTTCCTGTGGTCTCTGCTCTCCCATCTTTCCTGTGCCCTTTTCTCTCCCTGGTTCCCTCACTTCACTCCTTCTATAATTCAATCATCCCATTGTCCAATCATCTTTCGTCTCCTCCCCCTTCCCGGTGCATTTAAGTCCTGCGTTTGTGCTCGCGAATGCACTGGTTCCCTGTTAAGGAGTTTCTACTCACACCAGTGATGCCTGCATTTCAGTCCTTCATCTGCTGTGACACCATCCAGATTTGCCTACAAAGTGTGAAGGAGCTGGAATGCCAAGGTGCATAGACATGCTTCCTGAAGGAGGGGGTAGTGTTACAACCACAGATGTTGAGATGCCCTGGCCAGTGGGTTTAACTCTTTGGCTGACTGGTGTTTGTGCCAGTGTTGTCTGTTGCAGATGGAGAAGAAGTTGAAGAATTGAAAAATTGTCCTTATGTTGGTCCTGATCATTTCTTTGGTGTCATTTCTGTGAGTGGGGTGGAGGAGTGGCTCCTGGGCCCAAACCTGCAGTCAGATGCTGGAGGCTGACTCTCTGGGACTGTTAGAATAGTTTGAAGGTTCACAGAATCCTGAAGTTCTTTACATGCTCTACAGCACACTCAACATGTATTCTCGCACGTGAGATAAGTTCTGCCTGCACACAGGGAAAAGCTGCTGGTCTCAGGAGTGAATGGAAAGTATACAAGACACTAATTTATTTCAGGTTTATCAGTAACTAGAAGACACCCAAAGTACAAAGTGAAAGTTTATCTTTCTTTGCATTACTTGCATTTTAATGGAACTTCATCTGCAACAGAACTTTTGCTGTTGTTGATTAGTGTGTTTACACAGGCCGCCACCATGCACAGTGGTAGAACTGCATTATTCTGTCAAGATAACAGATGTTGAAGCATTTAATTCAACCATATCCAGAAATTAAGAGGTGAACCTACCTCTATCTCTTCTGGACTGAGTTGGTCTCTCTTGTGAAAGCAGACAAGCTGGCCGAGCTCCCAGTGAAGCAGGGTCATTGGTGATGAGGAAGCTGCGGTCAGCCAGCACGGTGAAATTTCAGGCCCAGTTGTTTCTCAGATCAATTTGTGCATCCAAGTACCACACATGATATTTCCATCTGTGTTAAAATAAGACATGTTTCATTCATGAAATGTGAAAAACAAGTGTAAAAGCAGTATCTCGCGTGTTGTTTACTGCTGAAAAAGCTTGTTGCTTAGTGGACGTTTCCATTGGCCACATGATTTGAACATGTGACGTCAGGCCGGCATCTCCTGTAAGATTTGAATATGTCAACTTCAACAGAAACAACTGCAGCACATGTGACCTTGCTTTGACACATCAGGTCCTCTTCCTCATTTTGTTGAAAAATGTGATCCAGATGTTCCACATTTTGTAAATCTTTTCATTGGTAATCATCAAAGTGCAGAAAGTTTTCTGATCGCATTGACAGTAGTGTGACTGCTTCAGAAACATCCACTTTGATGACAATAGTCACCTTGTTGTTCGCACAAAGTTGGAGCCACGTGTCACACAGATTGTGAGAATGTTGTACTGAAAGCTGAGCTCTGCTAATAAAAACTTAGAGAGGTGGATGTAAATCCATCTGCAAACTCCATGACTGAAGAGTGTAATTATTTGGAAATGATAAACCACCGTGTTTCAAAATGAGGAAAAATATTCGCCAACATTAGGAAATTTTAGTCGTTTGAAATGGTAATCATCCTACGTCATTGCATTTCCAGAGCAGCTTTACTGGCAGGCCAGGGAAACCACTTGTGGAGGTAAAAGCTTGGGTCTGGGAAGAGTTCAGGGGGGCCATGGAGGAAGGCTACTCGTCAGTCAAATTCTGTCATTTGGGCTACCGAGGCCTTGTTCTTGAGGGTGTGTGTGGGGAGGGGATTGTCAGTGGGGGGCTGAGGCCTTGTTCATGAGAGCGGTGGCAGAGGGGAAGAAACTGTTCTTGTATTGAGGGGTTCTGGTCCTGGTGGATGCGAAACTCCTTCCAGAGGGCAGAGTTTGGAAGAGTGAGTGACCAGGGTGGGAGGGGTCAGCCACCATCTTGCCTGCACGCCTCAGGGTCCTGGAGGTGTACAGGTCATGGAGGGACGGCAGACTGCAGCCAATGATCTTTTCTGCAGAGCTGTCGAAACACGTCACGCAACGTGTATGGCAATGAAGAATCCTTGAATTTTCACAGACTGCCCCCAAGACCTGGTCTAGGTCCCAAGCTTAATTAGGCCTGACAGACCGAGCAGCCTCCCAGGGAACCAGGCCACTGAAAAGTACCCTTGGCGTTGCTTGACCAGGGAAAGAGACGCCTATCAGACGCAGAGGCCAAATGGCAGAAATAGGACATGTTGACCAAACACCAAAACACGATTCATATCTTTATCATGTATCAGTCTTAATAGTAAATGTCATTCAGTGCTCTTTAAGTGTGTCAGCAACGGTCTGTTTAAAAACCATTTTTTCCCACTTTTTGGGGAAAACGTTCATGTTTTCTTGTTTCCCTTTATATCCTGAGTAATGTCAAGGCTGGCAAGGACTCAAAAGGAGACTCAGAGAGTTCAAGCAGAATCAAAAATTTTCTTTTTGATAAATCTAAGCAGTGGTATTGATTGGGAAGCAAACAAGTAAGACATGAGAAGTAGAAAATGATAGGGGTATAATTTTGTTTTTCTTGGATGTGCTCTCACAACTAAATGTGCCACAAGTTTATGAATTAAATATTGACAGATATTTGGGGATTTTCTTTCTGATCCACAGATGTCACGTTACAGGTGTGTCTCTGGTCATTGACTCATATGTTTCCACATTCTGGAAATGGGTGGCGGATCATTACCTGATAGTAGCTTCACCTTTCATCATGTCACTGGGTTTAAATTAACCTCCTAAACTGTATAAAAGCAGAGCTGAACTTTCAGGACATCATTCCCACATCATTTCCCTTTGTGCCAACAAGAAAGTAACTATGATTATTTGTTTTTATTTAATTTGTTTTCATCTGATATCGTTAGTAGAGTGCTTTTATTGATATTTCAGATTGCATTGTCTGTTTGACAGGTCTGATCGCTGACACCATGCTGAAGGTAGTGTTCCTGCTTGGATGCCTCCTGAGCCTGGCTCTGTCCAAACCTGTAAGTGAATATTTATCAAAGACTGTCAGAGTTCTGCTGTGTTGTCATCTCAGCAACATGCTCACCATCGCTGTGTTGACTTTATAGACTAAGGTGGGTCACAAACGGATTGCTCGTTCAACCTCTGACTCTAACTCTAGCTCTGAGGAGGTGAGTTTATACTCTGCCTGTGCAATTTCATAAAGTAATGTTTCTGAGTGAATGTCTGTTCCATCACTGTTTGTTCGTAACCATTTCTCCTTTCTTCATTTCTTCTTCAGCGACTTTATTGTTAACACATGATAAATATTGATGATTTTTCGCAGACCACCACCACCACCACAACAGCTTCCACCACTACAACCACGACTGCTGCCGCGACTGCAACTGCTGCTGCTACAACCACTGCTGCCGCTGCCACTACCCTCTCTCCTACGGCTGTCCAACTCCTCCGCCAGGTTAGTCATACACAGCTGCAAAAAAGTAAAAGACGAAAAAGGGAAAAACAATAGGGTGTTAAGTGATTGTTTTACTTGGGCTAATATCATTTCATTAAGTTTTTTTTGTTTGCTTTTTAGCTCTTCAATTCAGAAATATGTGTAAATCTAATGTTCACCTGTCTCCTTTAGATTATCCAAGGGCTTGGGCTTGGAAAATAGTAACAGCTGCACCACCAGCTCCATCCACTGCAGCTCTTCAGAAAAATTGAAGGAAACTTTGTCATGGCTGTAATAACCATCGCTTGTTTCCCATCATGTTGTGTGGATGAGTGTTTTCTTTCTATCCTGACAAATGACAGTCCATGGAAATGGAACTGTCTTTGCTCTTTCTTGTAGCTCCTCAATAAACTTCGCAAATGAATCTACTCTGTTCACTGTCTTCTTATACATCATTCATCTTGGTGACTGTAATGGAAATTTCTCATGTATGCATGCTTTTTCTCACTTGTAGTGCTCGCAGAGGTATTTTTGTAAACAACCGTAGCTCACACACTCAGATGTGTGGGGAACCATGAATGCTTTGTCTAGAATTTACTTTTCCTGATAATCTTAGCGTAGCAGCTGCGGCACTCGTGGGAGTCTTCCTGTGTCCAGCCTACGGCTGGGTGCAGTCAAGGCCCCTGGGAGTGAACGTAGCAGATAGTTATGAGAGGCTTGCACGCCCCTGCGAGGACAGAACTCACTCTGTTACTCTGTTGACTGCGTGACTTCTCCTGCTGTACAGCATAATAAAAGATACCAAAACGAACTCACTGGCGGAAGCCCTTTATTAAATAAAATTGCCATAACATGACACTTCCTGGAAAGCCTTATCTCCACCAATTTTAAATGGAGTGCCTGCAGCGAAGAGGGGCTTGTGACCTGTTGACCTCAAATTATGAGACAAACAACGAAGTTTCAGCAGGTCGGTGACTGATTGACAAGGCTGACCATGGTGAAGGGTGGCGTAGGCTGCAATGGGTGGGTGGGGCCCCACACCAGGTGGAGTTGTCGAGAGATTCAGCTTACTGCAGTGACAATATTGTGCCAAAACAGCACGTGCACCTGAAGCTCGCCTTCTCCAACCCTGTCTACTCTCTGTGCAGGCGATCTGTGTCCAGTCTAGTTTCACTGACAGGTATGCAGTGCACGCATGTCACCAAAACCTCTCAGGCAGGTTTCTAGATTGTCAGTCACATTTCAGTGCTTTGAACAATACCACTATTTAAGAGAGAGGCCAAACTACATGTGCTTGATCAGCAGGTAATGCAGCATAGTGCACAGGAGAGCAGAGACCAACTGGCTGCTCAGCTCTGTTCTTAAATGTGAGCATTACCTTCTGTTTACTGTTTATACATGTTTTGGCAACAATTTATTAAGTCACATTACAGATACACAAAGTCACTCACACTCATGAAACAATTTTTATTTAGATGCATCTCCTTCCTCTTCTCTCGCTTGGACTGTTGGTTGGAGAAGGAGCAGGGGAATCTGAAGACAGCAGTCCTCCCCTGGTTCGGGATCTTAACAGCCACCTGCCACTGTCGTGGGGCGTGAATATCTCCTGAGCGAAGAGGCGTCTGGCTGCCTCTGCCAGCCTGAGGAAGCTGGACTCAATGCAGGAGAAATGGACTTCCAGGTTGCAGAGCCGGGTTTTGTTGAGACTGAGTTTGAAATGAAAAAAGGATGCTTGAAACCTCTAAGTCTCAGCACAGATTCTTTTATTTGATTGAGGATGATCAGACAGCGAAGAAGGTCTCATGCTAGCAATAAAATCAAAATACGAGGCTCTCGGTCCATCAGCCCTGCGAGAACAGATCTCAGTCTGAACCCCAGGCTGAATGGCCCCGATTGTTGGTCGAGAGACAACTTTATCCTCCGTTTTCGCATAATTAAGGGTGGCACATGGGACTCCTCTTCTTCAGGAGTCAGCAATCACGCTTAAGATCTGGGGTCCTGCGGTTACAACACCCTAGCTCGGGGCCTTTTGCAACAATCCAGCTCATCTCAGCAGGCCATATGCGACCGGTACAATAGACTGACACCTGGTTACCTCCTGTGGCTTCTGACCTGGCATCAGCTCCTTATCCTGGCTGGTTCACACCTAAAGTCCCTAGGGCTGTGGCATTTACATTATCACAAAGAGATCAAAGGTTTAGCTATGGTGACCCCTCACCTACACAGTTGCAAGGCACTAAAGGCAGTCACAAGGCAGAGTAATAGAATCACAGTGTAACCATAAAAATATACAACAGTTTCCACGCAATCGACTGGGGAATTCACAGTTCCCAGCTGCTGCTCCACCATGTCGATGCCACCCCACTGGATGTCCAGAAAGGGCTGGTCCTCACTCCTCCCGCGTTTCCGTCTCAGCCTGCACCTCCCACCTATCTGTCCAGTGAGTTGTCTCCCTGCGCCCTCCACCTCCTCGGTCCCCGGGTCGCCAACCACCTCCTCCCCCGCCCCCTCCTGCTGCTGGGTTTCATCTACTGAGATTGGATGCAGACGCTGGTTATGTTGCACATAAACATTTAATCAAATATATTCACTTCTTTGGTTTTGCATCATTGGGAGCTATATGACAAAGTGATCATGATTCAGTTGATTCAGTTCACAAGTAACTAAGTACAAATATATTGGTATTTAAGTACATTTTTTACATATCTGTATTTTTCAAAAAATAAGAAAATAAAGAACATATTTCGACTCTTCCTATTATTGTGAAGCAGAATTCATGTACTGTTGGCTTGTTCATCCACTAATCTGGAACGTGAACTGGGTTGAGATCATAGTGAGACAAGTTTATTTTACTCTGCTGATGATGTATTGTTGCAATAATAATCATTCTACTGAAGATAAACAGCACATTTATGGGCTTTGATTAAGGAAAGGAGGGGGCGAGGGAGAAAGTGGAAAAGAGAGCTGAGAGACGGAAAAATCAATCATAATAAAGCCTGTGAGAAAAAAAAACAAACTTGTAGCTTTTTTGTGTCTTACTTTGATACTTAAGTAAATTTCAAATGAGGTAATTTAAGACTTTTACTTATGCAATTATTTTATGAGACACTTCTACTTTTACCAAAGTAGATTTCAAGCTGAGTATCTTTACTTTTTCTCAAGTATCACTTTCAGCAACTTTTTCCAGAACCCAACATAAAAGGGTGACACCCAGAAACATCCGTGAAAGGTTCCACCTGTCAGGACCCTCTCTGGCTCTGTCTGTCTCCTGTCCCAGTCTGCAGTGTTTGGCTCCTCGTCTGAATGTTCTCCCTGCGTCTCCCTCTCTGCGTCTCTGTGTATCAGAGTCTCGGTCCTTCTCTCTTGTGTGTCTTCCTGTGGTCTCTGCTCTCCCATCTTTCCTGTGCCCTTTTCTCTCCCTGGTTCCCTCACGTCACTCCTTCGATAATTCAATCATCCCATTGTCCAATCATCTTTCGTCTCCTCCCCCTTCCCGGTGCATTTAAGTCCTGCGTTTATGCTCGCGAATGTACTGGTTCCCTGTTAAGGAGTTTCTACTCACACCAGTGATGCCTGCATTTCAGTCCTTCATCTGCTGTGACACCATCCAGATTTGCCTACAAAGTGTGAAGGAGCTGGAATGCCAAGGTGCATAGACATGCTTCCTGAAGGAGGGGGTAGTGTTACAACCACAGATGTTGAGATGCCCTGGCCAGTGGGTTTAACTCTTTGGCTGACTGGTGTTTGTGCCAGTGCTGTCTGTTGCAGATGGAGAAGAAGTTGAAGAATTGAAAAACTGTCCTAATGTTGGTCCTGATAATTTCTTTGGTGTCATTTCTGTGAGTGGGGTGGAGGAGTGGCTCCTGGGCCCAAACCTGCAGTCAGATGCTGGAGGCTGACTCTCTGGGACTGTTACTTAGGATAGTTTGAAGGTACACAGAATCCTGAAGTTCTTTACATGCTCTCCAACACACTCAACATGTATTCTCGCACGTGTGATAAGTTCTGCCTGCACACAGGGAAAAGCTGCTGGTCTCAGGAGTGAATGGAAAGTATACAAGACAATATTTTATTTCAGGTTTATCAGTAACTACAAGACACCCAAAGTACAAAGTGAAAGTTTATCTTTCTTTGCATTACTTGCATTTTAATGGAACTTCATCTGCAACAGAACTTTTGCTGTTGTTGATTAGTGTGTTTACACAGGCCGCCACCATGAACAGTGGTAGAACTGCATTATTCTGTCAAGATAACAGATGTTGAAGCATTTAATTCAACCATATCCAGAAATTAAGAGGTGAACCTACCTCTATCTCTTCTGGACTGAGTTGGTCTCTCTTGTGAAAGCAGACAAGCTGGCCGAGCTCCCCGTGAAGCAGGGTCATTGGTGATGAGGAAGCTGCGGTCAGCCAGCACGGTGAAATTTCAGGCCCAGTTGTAACCCATGTCGCCTGACTGCCCATGAACGCACCACGCACTGATTGGCCCAGGCCACTAGAGGGCACTAAACAAATATGGCCGTGTCGAGCCCACTTCCGGTTTCTCCGGCTGTGACTGTGTTGTTGCGGCGAACCCTCTCTGCCGTGAGAAATTGCCCTCGCTGCGGCAAAACAGAACTAAATGCGCTGAAATCAGAAATCATACCTGCAAATGGTGAGTTACTCCACTCCTCCTGTGTGCCACCGCTTCCAAATATTCCACCTTAAGTAAGCATTTGACTGCAATCAGCACTCGTGGGTAACTTTAGGTTAAGAAGTTAACCCCGGTTCTCTGAAACATGACTGAGGTATCTCACTATGGGACACGCCCCCAGCGCTGTTCCCCAGAAGCAATATTACACTACGCCAGTCCTGACTGGCAGACTGACGTGACGTCGGCTCCGCAGGGAGGGGCCTCCCCCTGCTATAAGAGCCCCACGTCGACGTCATCTCCTCAGTCATTGTAAGCACACCTCTTCCTCGCTCCAGGCAAGGAGGGTGGTCTGGTGAGATACCTCACTCATGTTTCAGAGAACCGGGGTTAACTTCTTAACCTAAAGTTCTCTTTCAACATTCGTTTCGGTATCTCACTATGGGATATAGAGACTCCCGTATTGCCAGACAAGCTTACCTCGAAGACCAGGCGCATATGTCCAGCCGGTCAGGCAGACACAGTGGGTACAGAACCCACGCCTAACACAGCATGAGACACTGATGGCGCAGTAACATCCAGGTTATAGAATCTGGTGAAAGTGTGAGGCGACGCCCAACTGGCAGCCGCACAGATCTCTTCCACAGAAACCCCCCGGAAAAGCGCCCAAGACGCGGCCACACCACGCGTGGAATGTGCGCGCAGCCCCGCAGGGGGTTGCAACCCCCTGCTGTTATAAGCTACGCTAATAGCGTCCACGATCCAGTGAGATAAACACTGCTTAGTGAGCGGATCTCCCAGATGTGATGCGGCCCATGACACAAACAGCTGCTCGGACTTCCTGAGTCCGGCTGTCCTGTCAACATACGCCCTCAGCGCGCGCACAGGGCAGAGCGCGTTAAGCGTCTCGTGCTCCTGCGTCGCGAAAGGAGGGGGATAAAACGCCGCCAACTCGATAGGGCGATACGAAGTTGCCTGGTTAAAAACCTTAGGCACAAATGCGGGGTTAGGTTTCAATAAAACCTTATGTCCCCCCATGAAAAACTGCATGCAGGCCGGGTTCACCGATAACGCATGGATATCACTCACGCGTTTCGCAGACGCCAGCGCGAGTAATAAAGCCGTTTTCAGGGAGAGCATCCGCAGGTCCACCTGCTGAAGTGGCTCAAAAGGCGGGCGTGACACAGCTTCGAGCACCAAGGATAAATCCCAGGGCGCAGTCAAGCTCCTGGATACCGGGCGAAGCCGCCGCGCTCCCTTCATGAACTGACAGATAAGAGGATGCTGGCCAGCCGTCTTATCCCCAAAACCGACGTGACAAGCCGATATAGCGGCTAAATACACTTTGACGGTGGAGAAAGCCAGACCGTTATCCAGCAGCTCCTGCAGAAACATCAGGATAGCAGGGACGGGGCTCTGAAAAGCCACCAGACCTGCCCTTACGCACCATTTTTCAAAAGCCTGCCATTTTCCCTCATACGCACGATGTGTGGACGAGGCTCTGGCGCTCTGAATAGTTACGATGACGTTATGCGGGAGCCCACCTGTCAGCAGGTTAAACCTTTCACGGGCCAAGCCCACAGCGCCATGCGCTCCGGGTGAGGATGAAAGATTTCTCCGCGTGCCTGCGTCAAAAGGTCCCTGCGGAGGGGCAGGGGCCAAGGTTGACCGCACAACATCTGAAATATCTCCGACAGCCAGTGTTTCCCTGGCCAGCGCGGAGCTATCAGAATCAGAGCCAGCCCCCTCTGCCGCACCCTGGCGAGCGTAGGAGTGATCAGCTCTAACGGGGGAAACGCGTACAGCAAGACGCGCGGCCACTCGTGTGCCAAAGCGTCCAGACCCAGGGGAGCACTCTGGTCCAACAGGGAGAAATACAGGGGACACTGGGCGTTCTCCCCCGAGGCGAAGAGGTCCACCTCTGCCTGTCCATATTTCTGCCATATCTGGGTCACTATTTCGCTGTGGAGTTTCCACTCCCTGTAGCGAGGATTCCCTCTGGAGAGCAGGTCCGCCCCCCGGTTCAGGATGCCGGGGACGTGCGTCGCTCTCAGCGATAACAGGTGGGAGCTGCTCCACACGATCAGTCTGTGTGTCAGACTGTGAAGGTGATGCGAGCGCAGTCCCCCTTGTCTGTTGATATATGCCACCACCGTGGTATTGTCCGTTCTGACCAGCACATGCTGCCCTCTCAGGAAAGGCAGAAAGTGTTTCAGTGCCAGCGAGACAGCCAGGAGCTCCAAGCAGTTTATGTGCATCCCGCGCACCTGCGCGCCCCATGTGCCATTCACTATCCTGCCCTCGTGCGTGGCTCCCCAGCCCGACAGAGAGGCATCTGTAGTGATCACTTTCCTCACCAGGACCGTCCCCATGGTAACGCCTACAGTGAGAAAACCTTTGCGTTTCCATGGGCGCAGCGCCAGAGCGCACGCGGAGGAAACAAGAACGTGACGGCGACCGTGGAGCGCCGGGTTCAGCCTCAGTGACGTCACCCATCTCTGACACGGTCTCATGTACAAGTGGCCAAGTGGAAGAACTACCAGTGCTGATGCCATCAGTCCTAGTAGTCTGAGACACGTCCTGAACCTCAGAAGTGCGCCTCTGCGGAATTGTGCCAGACAAGCCTGAAAGGCTTTCACTCTCTCCGCCGACAGGTGAGCCGTGAACGCAACTGAGTCCAGTGACAGGCCAATGAACGGGATTTTCTGAGTGGGTGTCAAAACACTCTTTTCCCAGTTTATTGTGAAACCCAAGCCAGTGAGATGTGACGTGAGCAGCCTCACGTGCTCCTGGGCCTGGTGTGACGACTGCGCCATGAGAAGCCAGTCGTCGATGTAAGTTGCCACACGCACGCCCCTGTGCCGCAGGGGGGCAATGGCCGCCTCGGTGCATTTGACAAACACCCGCGGGCTTAAGGAAAGCCCGAATGGGAGCACCTGGTATTCGTATGTTACGCCTTGTAAGGCGAACCTGAGATACTTTCTGTGAGGGGGGTAAATAGGGATGTGAAAGTAAGCGTCCTTCAGGTCTATGGATGCAAACCAGTCGCCTGGACGCACGAGGCGGATTAGGACTGCATGCGTCAGCATCCTGAACTTGTACTTTCTCATGTACTTGTTCAGAGAGCGCAGATCCAGAATCGGCCGTAACCCCCCGTCCTTCTTCGGGACCAGAAAATATCTTGAATAGAAACCGTACTGGCTCTGATCCAGCGGCACTATTCCAATAGCTCCTTTGATCAGCAGAGAAGTGATTTCTTCCTGCAGAACACGAGCTTTTTCTCCCCGAGCCAGCGACTGCAATATCCCGTTGAACCGGGGAGGAGCGGACGCAAATTGGAGCCTGTAACCTCTGGTTACGGTCTTTATTACCCAATCTGCTGCTCCACATGCCCGCCACTGCTGGGCTCGGATCGCTAGCGGGCCGAGCGGGGATTCTGTGTGAGCGCCATGCTGGACAGAGGCGGACAGCGGTACAGCAGCTCTGCTTTCCACAGCAGGTGTGCTGGCCTGCTTCCTCATAGATGGAGCAATGGCTCCCTCTAGAGGCCCCCTGTGCGATTGCACAGGTGTGTCCTGTGCCACACATATATGATTTTTCATTATTTTGAATGTTTTTGGCTGCGCCCTTGGCCTCAGGCCTGGATGCGCGCTCTGAAACATCTTTAATGAAAAGTTTATTGAAGAACATGAGCACTGCTGTGTGCTTGTGCACTGGTGTGTGCTTGTGGGACTCCGCTGTGGCTCCTCTGAGCTCTCTGCAGGTCCAAGTGTTCTTCTCTTCACTGGGCCGTGAACTGTGAGTGCCTCCATGGCCTCTGCACGCCTCTTCCGTGGGCTGGAACATGCCTCGAACATGTGAGCCAGAACATGACTCGGGAGGGATGACGTTGGCGTCTGGCGGAGCCCGTCTTCCCCCCTCGATGGCTGCGCTCTAGGTGGCGCGGCGCTTCTTTTTGGCCCCCAGAGTGGCAGGAGGGCCAGCTTGGTCCCCTGACGTCACACTGGTGGCAGAAGGCTTTTTCAGCCAAGCACCTTTCAGCTCTGGAGGCTTGTTGGAAACACGGCCTGTCGGCTGAGACTGACGTTTTGGGGTCCGGTAGGCCGACCTGGCCACGGCCTGCGCAAAAGTCTGTCTGGGTGCAGTAGGAGGAGGGGGAGGCATCTTTCTGGGGAGACACAGTTGGAGTGCTTCTCCCTCCTTCTTCTTCTCCTCGCATCGTCTCTGCATGGTGGCCACGGCTGGGCCAAACAGGCCCTTTGGGTCCACCTGCACGTCGAGGAGGTTCGCCTTCTCTTTTTGGGAGAGGCTGGACAGGTTCAGCCACCTGGCTCTCTCCTGGGCAACCATGAGAGCCATGGCTCGTCCCGAAGCCTGAACAGCGCTCCTGTGAAGACGGAGGCAGAGGTCGGTGACCACGCACAGCTCGTCCCACAGGTCTGGCGCAGGTGAGGACGTCATCTCGTCCTGCAATTCAGCCTGGTAGGCTAGAAGCAGGGAAGAAGCGTTCACTGCTCTCACCGTTGTCGCCACCATTTTGTAGCCCTTTTCAGTCAGGGAAGACTGAAAAGATTCGGCCTTGGAAGGCAGGGAGGGTCCCGCTGCCGTCATGGTGGATTTCAGGCTGGGGTGGAGGTGAGATGCCACGAGAGGTTCAACAGGGGGAAGGTGGGAAAAACCTTTCTCCTCCATGTTGTCCCAGTCTAACGCCGACCCTCCCTGGATGGGGTTTTTGGCGGTAAGTGGATTGCTACACGACCGGGTCGCCTCCTCCAGGCACTCAGGGAAGACTGGCAGCAGTTGTCTGGCCGCGGCTTTGGCTTTCGGGAGCCTTTTTCCCTCATAACGAGACGTGGTGGTCTCGGCGGGGGTTTCAGGCCACGCGATGCCAAGCTTTGCAGCTGCTCTGCGGCAGACGGCGTGCAAATCCATGCAGGCGGCCGGGTTTGGGGACCCGCTGCGCGTGCTGTCTCCCGCCATCGGCTTTGCAGCCGGAGAGGGGTTAAACGGCCCGTCGTCCTCCTCATCTCCGTCGGAGCCGAGGCTGACGGGCTCGTCCCCGGACTCGAAGTCCGCCGCCCCGAAGTCGCACTGCTCGGCCATTAGGCTGATAGCGTCGTCATCGGGGTCGGTGAGCGGGGCCACAGCGTCGAGCTGTTCGCCCCAGCTCGTTCCCGCGGGAATGGTGTCCTCGCGGGAACTCAGCGACACCTGTGTCGGGGGGATGGTTACCCCTAACATAGGGTCCACCTCCCACAGGCTAGCCTGGCGAGCTAGCCTGCGTCGGCGAGTCTTCAGCGAAAGACGTGCACAATGCTCACAAGAAGCCGGGAGTGCGAGCGCTTCCTGGGCATGTTGCAGCCCGAGGCAAGCGCTGCAAGCAGCGTGGGTATCTGCGCCCGAAATCTTCTTTCCGCATGTGCAGGTCTTGGTCGGAGGTTTTGTCCCGTCCATGGTGAGGAAGCGGTAAAAAACTCCGACAAGTTAGCTCCGTAGCTAGCGAGTTTTGCAACAAGCTATAGCAGCCGCTGTTTGGGGACAGACCGTCTGCTAATCCCAGATTGCTAATGTGGAGAGCAGGTAGCGTTCGGCGACCGAGGTGTGAGCTCGCTCTGCGAACGGTAAAGCTAGCCTGTTTAGCCACAAAAAGCATCTGAGAGGTGCTTCTGGGAGCGAGAAGAGGTGAAAGACTGAGAAGATGACGTCGACGTGGGGCTCTTATAGCAGGGGGAGGCCCCTCCCTGCGGAGCCGACTTCACGTCAGTCTGCCAGTCAGGACTGGCGTAGTGTAATATTGCTTCTGGGGAACAGCGCTGGGGGCGTGTCCCATAGTGAGATACCGAAACGAATGTTGAAAGAGAACTCAGCCTTGTCTCCTTATGGTAACAGAGACACGATCCACTCCTGCCTCAAATCCACTTCATTCTGTGCCTTACAAACTACAACATCCGACGGTGAGTCACCAAAACAGTATAATCACTTGAACCCTTCCCATAAAATAGAGGATGATATCATCTAATGTGTCTAATTTGATTTAATTTCGGCACTTCCGGGTTAGCGCCGGACCGGTTCCGAGTGTGTTTTTTTTTTTTTTTATCGAGTCTCTGTACCTGCAGTAACGACACCATACGATGTGATGTGACGGCCGTTTGCCGTTATCTCTTTTTGTTATTTCTTGGGTTGCATTTTTTTATTGTAGCCTGACGGCCCGAACGCACTGGACGCGGAAGCGCCGCGCGCGGTAGCGCCGCGCACGGCGCTTCTGATCGCCTCCCATGTTAACCTATGTAACCGGCCGCACCGAACGCGCAGTGGAGCGCCGCGCGCACCGCGGCTCGCGCTCTGCAGCGCGCCCGCTCCGCTTCGTTCCCCACATAGCAAAATTAGTCTGGCCCAGTAGTGGCCCACACTTCTCACTTACGGCCCGAACGCACTGGACGCGGAAGCGCCGCGCGCGGTAGCGCCGCGCACTGCGCTTCTGATCGCCTCCCATGTTAACCTATCTAACCGGCCGCACCGAACGCGCAGTGGAGCGCCGCGCGCGCCGCGGCTCGCGCTCTGCAGCGCGCCCGCTCCGCTTCGTTCTATTTTTCACGCGAGCCGCGAGCGCCGGGAGCGCCATGTGTCAAGCTGGATCAAGCAGATCGGACCAGACAGGAAGTCGGAAACAGAAAAGGCAAGAGAATCCGGTCAATTTTCAAAATATAACAAATTAAATAACGATTAGTTACGGGCGGTGTTGCTCGTCCGTCTATAATTTGTCACTTGGGTCTAATCACAAGACAGATGGACACACAAACAGACATACGCACGTACACACACACACACACACACACACACACACACACACACACACACACACACACACACACACATTCACGTGATGCAGAAAAAAAGAGGACAGGAGGAGAATGTCTCTCCACAGGTCACCAAAACACACACATCCATCCTGGCAGAGCGAGACAGAGGGAACAGGGAACAAACGTGAAAACCGAGAGCTGACGGAGCGAGCCGAGTGCAGCCGATGTGTGACCAGCGCGGAGAGCGCAGCCAGCAGATACGCCTCCAGTGCGAACAGCCAAGCGCCGGCGCGGAGACGCGCGCGGCGCGCGCGGCGCCTCCGCTCCGCTTCCGCGTCCAGTGCGTTCCCGGCGTTACACTTGGCCCACATACCGCAATGAATTACGGCACTTGGGAGGGCCACCTCTGGTTGCCACATATTGCCCATGATTGTGCCATGTCTCAGCCACCTATTTAGCCATATGTGGCCCTGTCCTGGCCCAGTTTTGGGCGAGGTAAGTTTTAGTTTTTCTCCCAGACGTCAACCACCTGTATGACCACAGCTGGCCCGAAGGAGGACCAGACAAGTTTCAGAACTGGTTCCAGATGTCAGCCTCAACTAATCCGTAACCGGGCCACTTCTTTAATACACTCACTTGCCGTATTCGGCCCAGAAAACAAAATGCTCCAACAATGACAGTTTCAAATATTTATTTATTGATACAATTACAATATCATCTTAAAACAGTATATAAAATTAACAAGTTTAATACTATAAATTTTTAAAAGCAAAGCAAAAGTTTTATACAACATATATACCACACTGAATACAAATGCCCCCCAAAAGTGAGATATGTAGTTGAAAACAGTAATGAAGCAGCAGAAATAAAGTTTGGGGTAAGTGGAAAACTTGTGAAGGACTGGACAAAGCAGAAGTTACTCTTACTGCAATGAATACAACAGAACAATTCGATGTAGTATAGTGTATAGTGGTAGTATAGAGTATAGTGGATGTTGAGCACATACAGAAGTCCAAACAGCATAGCAGTGTGAGTGTCCTTGATGCCATTTAGGATGATCTGATCCTCCAGCACCACAGCCAGCTCCGTCAGATCCTCCCCTTCTGGTATTCTGAGGATTCCCACGTTCAGTCCCCTCGTCATGTCGTCCTCCATATCTGTGGGCTCCTCAAAGATAAAAAGAAAAACAAAAAAAGCACTGTTAGAGTTTTTACTTGTCTGCAAGTTCCAAAAAAGACATTTAACTCTAAAGTCCACTGGTTTGACCCTGCTAAATCCATGTTGTCTCACATGGGCTTGGAGAGACTTTTGAGACTTGAAAAAACACACAATCACTGTAAATGCAAAGGAGAGCTAAACTTCTTCCATCATGACCATGGCTGGTTCTGTAGTGTTCAAGTGTTCTTCTGGGTTTCCCGTGACAGAAGTGCAAAGCTTACCTGTCCATCTCATCCGCAGCCAGGTGGAGCAAATACGATGACCTACAACAGAAAATCTCATATTAGTACAGAGACAATGGTTACAACACACTCAACAATCATAACTGTTTTGATTTTCTAGAGGCATGCACATACACTTGCCTACTAGTGCACTGATAATATAGTTTTTGTGTCAAATTCAACAATTTGCAGGACTTAAAAGCTGAAAAATATTTTAGGTGGGCTGAGGGCAGCAGCATTGTGCTGTATATTCCTCAACTAAATTGAAGACTTGGACCTTTAATTTAATAAAAATAGTGAACACCATTTTCACTTAAAACTGAAAAATGCTTGATTTTGAATTAGCCTTCTAATGTCAGAAACATGCATGGAATCTGTTCTGACAGATGTACAAGATTGACAGATTTAATCCTCCGGCCTGCACACTCTGTTCCTGCACCCCCACCCGCGTGCCCCACGTGACTCCCCCATCCGCGCACTCCTCTCCGTGCACACCCCGAGCACACAAACCGACCGTCTGCCACGCCATCTCCCCCGCACCCACAAACGTCGTCAAACGTTGTCTGCTTTAATTCAACTGGCGTTTTCATGGTGCAGTCTGCACAGAGCAGACTGGATTCATGTCATTCACTGGGACAAGTTGTGAATTAACATGTTTAAAAACGCAAAGCGTGTCCCGCTCGTTGTCTTGAGACGATCCAGTTAGCATAGCTAAAAGTTAGCTAAAAGTCTCACGTTTAGCCTTCTAATAACTTAACAATTTAAAGGCAAGAAAAAACATCTGGGTAGTATTCATATCATCCGGTGACTTACCTTTTCTGAAGATGTGAGCGTGACTGAGCCCAGACTGAAGGAATACGTCGCGTGCAGCTGCAGAAACTGGCGGACAGCAGAACCGCCAGGGCTGTTTGAATGCACGTTCAACGTGCTGACGTCATCAGAAATGTCCAATGAGGAAAAGTATCATCGGTTCAAATTCCTAATTCCACAGGAATCGTTTTAATAAGTTTGGAAAGTTTTCTTTAGTGAACACAACATAAACATAACATCTTGAGTTATCACAACTGTTTCAATAATTTGAAGTCCTGCTGACTAAAATTCTTAATTTATCATGACTAATTGGTAGAATTATTTTTAACGGTGTACAATTTTAAAAGAAGAAATTTATATAAGGACCAAGCAAGTAAAACTTGTTTATGGAAGTTTGAAAGATGAACAGGATTTTTTACAATGTTATAGTTACACTCTAGAGGAAATTTTAGGCCTCCAACCAGATAGCATGGCTAGACATAAAAATCCACATTTTTTCACAACACTTTGACACATTTAATCTTAAATTTTTTGTTTAGAGTATCGAAGTCTATGAAGTTGAGTCCTTCATTCTCATATGTATTCACGACAACAGGTTTTTTCCAAAAATATTTAAAAAGCATCTTATCCATGCACTAGATGGTTTTATTATCAACATATAAAAAAGGGCTGCGTAGGTGAGTCTAGAGACTCCCTCTGCTTTTGATTTAAGTATTCTTGATTTTCAATGATGCTGTGGCTAATGCTTCACTTTATAAAATAGTCATGAATGTTGTACTTTTTTCAGATTTAAGTTTGAATAGCAAAAAATATATTATAAGCAAATAGTAGGCTACAGCAGTAACAAATCTGTAATTTTGAAGTTATATATATTATGTATGCTATATGCTAGAATGAAAATGAGTGGTTTTAATGATAGTAAATGGGCCCAAAATCTTCTCCAGGAAAAAGTGTGATTTTTATTTGTCTATGATGTTATTGACATGTCAACATACATTAAAAACAATTAAAATCTTTGTCAGATTTCACAGAATGAACGACATGAATGAGAGCACAAATAAATTGATCAGCCTCTAGAAATAGGCCAAAAATATTGTGCATTAAAAGAGGCCAATTAAAGTTAATGGTATTTCACGCCTGAAATTTAAGTTTTATTGCATTTGGTACAAACAATAATATCGGTCATTGTGAGCTTATCTTTACATGAAGAACAGACCCGGGCCGCATGTGGCCCACAGTTCAAATTTGATATGTGGGCCACATACTAAACTTAACATCTGGCCCACATCTTTTTTTCCACCTTAAAGTGATACCAACTGAATGCCACCTGTGGCCCACCGCTCTTTTTTGACACGTGGGCCACATATTAAACTCAACATCTGGCCCACATTCGGTTTGCCACCTTAAATACGGCACCACCTCCGCCACATCTGGGCCATGTTTGGTTCACATGCTGCATGCCAGTGCCGACCGAATGCCACCTGTGCCAGCTTCCAGCCAGATGTGGCCCAAGTGTCTCTGCTATGTGGGTCTATTTTTCACGCGAGCCGCGAGCGCCGGGAGCGCCATATATCAAGCTGGATCAAGCAGATCGGACCAGACAGGAAGTCGGAAACAGAAAAGGCAAGAGAATCCGGTCAATTTTCAAAATATAACAAATTAAATGACGATTAGTTACGGACGGTGTTGCTCGTCCGTCTATAATTTGTCACTTGGGTCTAATCACAAGACAGATGGACACACAAACAGACATACGCATGTACGCACCCAAACACACACACACACACACACACACACACACACACACACACACACACACACACACACACACACACACACACAGCGACAGACATTCACGTGATGCAGAAAAAAAGAGGACAGGAGGAGAAAATGTCTCTCCACAGGTCACCAAAACACACACATCCATACTGGCAGAGCGAGACAGAGGGAACAGGGAACAAACGTGAAAACCGAGAGCTGACGGAGCCAGGCGAGTGCAGCCGATGTGTGACGAGCGCGGAGAGCGCAGGCAGCAGATACGCCTCCAGTGCGAACAGCCAAGCGCCGGCGCGGAGACGCGCGCGGCGCGCGCGGCGCCTCCGCTACGCTTCCGCGTCCAGTGCGTTCCCGGCGTTAGGCTCAATACAGTGCCATTGATACAGATTGTGAAGTTAATGTTGTACAACTGATTTATTTATAGATATTGATTTAAATGGCCATTTTATTTATGAAGACATGATTTGTTACTAGTAACTGAACTTTGATGCTGATTTTGTGTTTTGTTTTGCATCTCCTCTCTCTGGCCTTCATTTTAGGTCAGGTTTTTTTTTTCCCCTCCTCCCAAAAGAACACTGAAAAAGATTCCTCCTTTGGGAGGTGGCGAGCTGCCCGAGCCTGGTAGGACTTCTTTTTTTCCAATTCGCCTGGATTATAAAAACTGAACTGAACCTTGCGAACAAACTCAGGATCGTATGAACTGAACTAAACTCTGCGAACCAGCCGAAGAATCGCATGAACTGAAATAAACTTTCCAAACCAACCAAAGATTCTATGGACACCTGAACTGTGCCTAAGGTTGAAGGGTTTGTTTTCCTCCCTTTGGGTTTTTTTTCCCCCCCCATCTGTGAATTTTCTGTTGTGTTGAGCCCTTTGTTGTTTATTATTGTTTATGTCTGTCATTGTCAATACATTTTCCAAACTCAATTCCTGTTTCCACTGGTTTTCATTCACATACCGAGCTCCCATAGCGAACCTGGTTTCTTTTGTTAAGTCAGATACACCCCTCCATCGCAATAACTCAGCCCGAACGTTTATTTGCTTTAATTCCCTTGTTACACCCCCTGATAAGCGTTACACAGTTGTTTCTCAGATCAATTTGTGCATCCAAGTACCACACATGATATTTCCATCTGTGTTAAAATAAGACATGTTTCATTCATGAAATGTGAAAAACAAGTGTAAAAGCAGTATCTCGCGTGTTGTTTACTGCTGAAAAAGCTTGTTGCTTAGTGGACGTTTCCATTGGCCACATGATTTTAACATGTGACGTCAGGCCGGCATCTCCTGTAAGATTTGAATATGTCAACTTCAACAGAAACAACTGCAGCACATGTGACCTTGCTTTGACACATCAGGTCCTCTTCCTCATTTTGTTGAAAAATGTGATCCAGATGTTCCACATTTTGTAAATCTTTTCATTGGTAATCATCAAAGTGCAGAAAGTTTTCTGATCGCATTGACAGTAGTGTGACTGCTTCAGAAACATCCACTTTGATGACAATAGTCACCTTGTTGTTCGCACAAAGTTGGAGCCACGTGTCACACAGATTGTGAGAATGTTGTACTGAAAGCTGAGCTCTGCTAATAAAAACTTAGAGAGGTGGATGTAAATCCATCTGCAAACTGCATGACTGAAGAGTGTAATTATTTGGAAATTATAAACCACCGTGTTTCAAAATGAGGAAAAATATTTGCCAACATTAGGAAATTTTAATCGTTTGAAATGATAATCATCCTACGTCATTGCATTTCCAGAGCAGCTGTACTGGCAGGCCAGGGAAACTACTTGTGGAGGTAAAAGCTTGGGTCTGGGAAGAGTTCAGGGGGGCCATGGAGGAAGGCTACTCGTCAGTCAAATTCTGTCATTTGGGCTACCGAGGCCTTGTTCTTGAGGGTGTGTGTGGGGAGGGGATTGTCAGTGGGGGGCTGAGGCCTTGTTCATGAGAGCGGTGGCAGAGGGGAAGAAACTGTTCTTGTATTGAGGGGTTCTGGTCCTGGTGGATGCGAAACTCCTTCCAGAGGGCAGAGTTTGGAAGAGTGAGTGACCAGGGTGGGAGGGGTCAGCCACCATCTTGCCTGCACGCCTCAGGGTCCTGGAGGTGTACAGGTCATGGAGGGACGGCAGACTGCAGCCAATGATCTTTTCTGCAGAGCTGTCGAAACACGTCACGCAACGTGTATGGCAATGAAGAATCCTTGAATTTTCACAGACTGCCCCCAAGACCTGGTCTAGGTCCCAAGCTTAATTAGGCCTGACAGACCGAGCAGCCTCCCAGGGAACCAGGCCACTGAAAAGTACCCTTGGCGTTGCTTGACCAGGGAAAGAGACGCCTATCAGACGCAGAGGCCAAATGGCAGAAATAGGACATGTTGACCAAACACCAAAACACGATTCATATCTTTATCATGTATCAGTCTTAATAGTAAATGTCATTCAGTGCTTTTTAAGTGTGTCAGCAACGGTCTGTTTAAAAACCATTTTTTCCCACTTTTTGGGGAAAACGTTCATGTTTTCTTGTTTCCCTTTATATCCTGAGTAATGTCAAGGCTGGCAAGGACTCAAAAGGAGACTCAGAGAGTTCAAGCAGAATCAAAAATTTTCTTTTTGATAAATCTAAGCAGTGGTATTGATTGGGAAGCAAACAAGTAAGACATGAGAAGTAGAAAATGATCGGGGTATAATTTTGTTTTTCTTGGATGTGCTCTCACAACTAAATGTGCCACAAGTTTATGAATTAAATATTGACAGATATTTGGGGATTTTCTTCGTGATCCACAGATGTCACATGACAGGTGTGTCTCTGGTCATTGACTCATATGTTTCCACATTCTGGAAATGGGTGGCGGATCATTACCTGATAGTAGCTTCACCTTTCATCATGTCACTGGGTTTAAATTAACCTCCTAAACTGTATAAAAGCAGAGCTGAACTTTCAGGACATCATTCCCACATCATTTCCCTTTGTGCCAACAAGAAAGTAACTATGATTATTTGTTTTTATTTAATTTGTTTTCATCTGATATCGTTAGTAGAGTGCTTTTATTGATATTTCAGATTGCATTGTCTGTTTGACAGGTCTGATCGCTGACACCATGCTGAAGGTAGTGTTCCTGCTTGGATGCCTCCTGAGCCTGGCTCTGTCCAAACCTGTAAGTGATTATTTATCAAAGACTGTCAGAGTTCTGCTGTGTTGTCATCTCAGCAACATGCTCACCATCGCTGTGTTGACTTTATAGACTAAGGTGGGTCACAAACGGATTGCTCGTTCAACCTCTGACTCTAACTCTAGCTCTGAGGAGGTGAGTTTATACTCTGCCTGTGCGATTTCATAAAGTAATGTTTCTGAGTGAATGTCTGTTCCATCACTGTTTGTTCGTAACCATTTCTCCTTTCTTCATTTCTTCTTCAGCGACTTTATTGTTAACACATGATAAATATTGATGATTTTTCGCAGACCACCACCACCACCACTACAGCTGCCACCACTACAACCACGACTGCTGCCGCGACTACAACCGCTGCTGCTACAACAACCACTGCTGCCGCTGCCTCCACCCTCTCTCCGACGGCTGTCCAACTCCTATTCCAGGTTAGTCATACACAGCTGCAAAAAAGTAAAAGACGAAAAAGGAAAAAACAATAGGGTGTTAAGTGATTGTTTTACTTGGGCTAATATCATTTCATTAAGTTTTTTTTTTTGTTTTGTTTTTTAGCTCTTCAAGTCAGAAATATGTGTAAATCTAATGTTCACCTGTCTCCTTTAGATTATCCAAGGGCTTGGGCTTGGAAAATAGTAACAGCTGCACCACCAGCTCCATCCACTGCAGCTCTTCAGAAAAATTGAAGGAAACTTTGTCATGGCTGTAATAACCATCGCTTGTTTCCCATCATGTTGTGTGGATGAGTGTTTTCTTTCTATCCTGACAAATGACAGTCCATGGAAATGGAACTGTCTTTGCTCTTTCTTGTAGCTCCTCAATAAACTTCGCAATTGAATCTACTCTGTTCACTGTCTTCTTATACATCATTCATCTTGGTGACACTTCCTGGAAAGCCTTATCTCCACCAATTTTAAATGGAGTGCCTGCAGCGAAGAGGGGCTTGTGACCTGTTGACCTCAAATTATGGGACAAACAACGAAGTTTCAGCAGGTCGGTGACTGATTGACAAGGCTGACCATGGTGAAGGGTGGCATAGGCTGCGATGGGTGGGTGGGGCCCCACACCAGGTGGAGTTGTCGAGAGATTCAGCTTACTGCAGTGACAATCTTGTGCCAAAACAGCACGTGCACCTGAAGCTCGCCTTCTCCAACCCTGTCTACTCTCTGTGCAGGCTTTCTGTGTCCAGTCTAGTTTCACTGACAGGTATGCAGTGCACGCATGTCACCAAAACCTCTCAGGCAGGTTTCTAGATTGTCAGTCACATTTCAGTGCTTTGAACAATACCACTATTTAAGAGAGAGGCCAAACTACATGTGCTTGATCAGCAGGTAATGCAGCATAGTGCACAGGAGAGCAGAGACCAACTGGCTGCTCAGCTCTGTCCTTAAATGTGAGCATTACCTTCTGTTTACTGTTTATACATGTTTTGGCCACAATTTATTAATTCACATTACAGATACACAAAATCACTCGCACTCATGAAACAATTTTTATTTAGATGCATCTCCTTCCTCTTCTCTCGCTTGGACTGTTGGTTGGAGAAGGAGCAGGGGAATCTGAAGACAGCAGTCCTCCCCTGGTTCGGGATCTTAACAGCCACCTGCCACTGGCGTGGGGCGTGAATATCTCCTGAGCGAAGAGGCGTCTGGCTGCCACTGCCAGACACTGAGGAAGCTGGACTCAATGCAGGAGAAATGGACTTCCAGGTTGCAGAGCCGGGTTTCCACGCAATCGACAGTTCCCAGCTGCTGCTCCACCATGTCGATGCCACCCCACTGGATGTCCAGAAAGGGCTGGTCCTCACTCCTCCCGCGTTTCCGTCTCAGCCTGCACCTCCCACCTATCTGTCCAGTGAGTTGTCTCCCTGCGCCCTCCACCTCCTCGGTCCGCAGGTCGCCGACCACCTCCTCCCCCGCCCCCTCCTGCTGCTGGGTTTCATCTACTGAGATTGGATGCAGACGCTGGTTATGTTGCACATAAACATTTAATCAAATGTATTCACTTCTTTGGTTTTGCATCATTGGGAGCTATATGACAAAGTGATCATGATTCAGTTGATTCAGTTCACAAGTAACTAAGTACAAATATATTGGTATTTAAGTACATTTTTCACATATCTGTATTTTTCCAAAAAATCAGAAAATAAAGAACATATTTCGGCTCTTCCTATTATTGTGAAGCTACTGTTGGCTTGTTCATCCACTAATCTGGAACGTCAACTGGGTTGAGATCATAGTGAGACAAGTTTATTTTACTCTGCTGATGATGTATTGTTGCAATAATAATCATTCTACTGAAGATAAACAGCACATTTATGGGCTTTGATTAAGGAAAGGAGGGGGCGAGGGAGAAAGTGGAAAAGAGAGCTGAGAGACGGAAAAATCAATCATAATAAAGCCTGTGAGAGAAAAAACACTTGTAGCTTTTTTGTGTCTTACTTTGATACTTAATTAAATTTCAAATGAGTGACTTTAAGACTTTTACTTATGCAATTATTTTATGAGACACTTCTACTTTTACCAAAGTAGATTTCAAGCTGAGTATCTTTACTTTTTCTCAAGTATCACTTTCAGCAACTTTTTCCAGAACCCAACATAAAAGGGTGACACCCAGAAACATCCGTGAAAGGTTCCACCTGTCAGGACCCTCTCTGGCTCTGTCTGTCTCCTGTCCCAGTCTGAATGTTCTCCCTGCGTCTCCCTCTCTGCGTTTCTGTGTATCAGAGTCTCGGTCCTTCTCTCTTGTGTGTCTTCCTGTGGTCTCTCCTCTCCCATCTTTCCTGTGCCCTTTTCTCTCCCTGGTTCCCTGGACTAAATCTTTTCATTGGTAATCATCAAAGTGCAGAAAGTTTTCTGATCGCATTGACAATAGTGTGACTGCTTCAGAAACATCCACTTTGATGACAATAGTCACCTTGTTGTTCGCACAAAGTTGGAGCCACGTGTCACACAGATTGTGAGAATGTTGTACTGAAAGCTGAGCTCTGCTAATAAAAACTTAGAGAGGTGGATGTAAATCCATCTGCAAACTGCATGACTGAAGAGTGTAATTATTTGGAAATGATAAACCACCGTGTTTCAAAATGAGGAAAAATATTCGCCAACATTAGGAAATTTTAATCGTTGTTTGAAATGATAATCATCCTACGTCATTGCATTTCCAGAGCAGCTGTACTGGCAGGCCAGGGAAACTACTTGTGGAGGTAAAAGCTTGGGTCTGGGAAGATTTCAGGGGGGCCATGGAGGAAGGCTACTAGTCAGTCAAATTCTGTCATTTGGGCTACCGAGGCCTTGTTCTTGAGGGTGTGTGTGGGGAGGGGATTGTCAGTGGGGGGCTGAGGCCTTGTTCATGAGAGCGGTGGCAGAGGGGAAGAAACTGTTCTTGTATTGAGGGGTTCTGGTCCTGGTGGATGCGAAACTCCTTCCAGAGGGCAGAGTTTGGAAGAGTGAGTGACCAGGGTGGGAGGGGTCAGCCACCATCTTGCCTGCACGCCTCAGGGTCCTGGAGGTGTACAGGTCATGGAGGGACGGCAGACTGCAGCCAATGATCTTTTCTGCAGAGCTGTCGAAACACGTCACGCAACGTGTATGGCAATGAAGAATCCTTGAATTTTCACAGACTGCCCCCAAGACCTGGTCTAGGTCCCAAGCTTAATTAGGCCTGACAGACCGAGCAGCCTCCCAGGGAACCAGGCCACTGAAAAGTACCCTTGGCGTTGCTTGACCAGGGAAAGAGACGCCTATCAGACGCAGAGGCCAAATGGCAGAAATAGGACATGTTGACCAAACACCAAAACACGATTCATATCTTTATCATGTATCAGTCTTAGTAGTAAATGTCATTCAGTGCTTTTTAAGTGTGTCAGCAACGGTCTGTTTAAAAACCATTTTTTCCCACTTTTTGGGGAAAACGTTCATGTTTTCTTGTTTCCCTTTATATCCTGAGTAATGTCAAGGCTGGCAAGGACTCAAAAGGAGACTCAGAGAGTTCAAGCAGAATTAAAAATTTTCTTTTTGAGAAATCTAAGCAGTGGTATTGATTGGGAAGCAAACAAGTAAGACATGAGAAGTAGAAAATGATAGGGGTATAATTTTGTTTTTCTTGGATGTGCTCTCACAACTAAATGTGCCACAAGTTTATGAATTAAATATTGACAGATATTTGGGGATTTTCTTCGTGATCCACAGATGTCACGTTACAGGTGTGTCTCTGGTCATTGACTCATATGTTTCCACATTCTGGAATTGGGTATTTCCTGATAGTAGTGTAACGTGAGGGTTCAATCGGTGGTGGTCGGCTTACTCTTATAGGGAGTAAACAAAAGGAAGAACACAGAGATGGTCACAAACAGCTTTTTACTTTAATCGCACTTTCCCTCCACTACATACATCACACTTCCTCAACCCGTCTCGTCATTCATCACATGTTCCCACTGACCAATAAGCAGCCAGAAGCATTTGAACTACCAAACTCATCTAAAACTCAAGGGGGCGCCACACCTCTGCCAATATCCCCATATTAAAACATGGCAGCATGGAAATAAATGTAGAAACAATAAACACAGATTTCCAACAAGATACAAGAACCATCTTGAACATCTTACAGTAGCTTTATAAAAGCAGAGCTGAACTTTCAGGACATCATTCCCACATCATTTCCCTTTGTGCCAACAAGAAAGTAACTGTGATTATTTGTTTTTATTTAATTTGTTTTAATCTAATATCGTTAATAGAGTGCTTTTATTGATATTTCAGATTGCATTGTCTGTTTGACAGGTCTGATCGCTGACACCATGCTGAAGGTAGTGCTGCTGCCACCACCGCCTCTCCTACGATTTTCGAACTCATCCTCCAGGTTGGTCATAAACAGCTGCAACCAAGTAAAAAAAAAAGAAAAGAAGAAAAAGAAAACAATCCAGGCAGTGAAGTGATTGTTTTACTTTTGTTAATATCATTTAATTATTATTATCATTATTTTTTTGTAATTTTTGGCTCTTCAAGTGAGGAATATGTGTCGATCTAATGTTCACCTTTCTCCTTTAGATTCTCCTTGGGCTTGGAAAATAGTAACAGCTGTACGACCAGCTCCATCCACTGCAACTCTTCAGAAAAAGTGAAGGAAACATTTGTTGAATGCCATTGCACTAACGACCAGCACTTGTTTCCCATCATGCTGTGTGGATGAGTGTTTCCTTCCTATCCTAACCTATGAAAGTCCATGGAAATGGAACTCTTTGATCTTTCTTGTAGCTAATGAATGAACTTCGCAAATCAATCTACTCTGTTCACTGTTTTCTTTCACTGACCAAACAAACTACAGATTACAGCAGTCATAGACATAGTCAGAAAAAATACCAAAAATGAGAAATACTGAATAAAAGAAAGACCTCATGCATTTGACCTCTTAAATAACACCTAAACAATTCCCAGACCTCCAGATATTGCTCTCTCCAATTTTGTGATTTCGCCACCAATAACTCATTTTATTGTCATTGCACAGTGTACAATGAAATATCAAGCGGCATTTGTATGAAGAAACCTAACAATAGTGCAAAATTAAATGAAGAATATAAATAGAAAATAATTATATTTGGAAAATAATTTGCAGTATTTGCAGTTATTGCACTTTTGCATGAGTGCGTGTGTGTCAGTGATCCTTTAGATTCAATGCAGTGATGACTTGTGGAAATAAGCTGTAATTAGTCTGTTTGTCTTTGTTTTGATAGACCTGTAGCACATGCCAGAGGGCAACATTTCAAACAGATGGTGTGCTGGGTGGGTTTTGTCTCTTTTGATTGCCTCGGCTCTGCTGAGGCAGCGGGAGGGAAGGGGGCATCCAATGATCTTTTCAGCTGTCCTGACCACTCTTTGTAGTCTCTGCCTGTCTGCCTCAGTGCGATGGGTGAATCACACTGTGATGCAGTAGGTTAGGATGCTCTCGATGGTGGAGCGGTACAAGGTCACCAGCAGCTTCTCACAGATGTTACTTTTCCTGAGTACGCTCAGGAAGTGCAGACGCTGCTGTGCCTCTTTGAAGACAGCCGAGGTGTTTGCAGACCAGGAGAGGTTGTCACTGATCGCGGTGCCCAGGAAGGTTAAGGTGTGGACCCTCTCCACTGGATCCCCATGTATGAAGAGGGGAGATGGATCAGACCTGAGTTTCCTAAAATCCAGGATAACTTCTTTGGTCTTTGTGGTGTTCAGAGACAGATTGTTTGCCAGGCACCGCTCAGCCAGTTTCAGGACTTCATCCCTGTAGGCAGACTCATCGCCCCCGGTGATCAGTCCCACCACCGTTGTATCATCCGCAAACTTAACGATGGTGTTGCTGGAGTGGGCAGGTCTGCAGTCTATGATGTGGAGCGTGTAAAGCAGTGGACTCAGCACACACCCTTGTGGAGAGCCTGTGCTCAGTGACCGGGTGGAGGACTGGTGGGGCCCCAGTTTACCCGTCTGGGGTCGGTTTGTCAGGAAGTCTTTGATCCAGGTGAGTGGGGGGAATCCCAGATCGATCAGTTTCCTGACCAGGATGTCAGGGATGATAGTATTAAAGGCTGAGCTGAAGTCAACGAAGAGCATCCTGACGTAGCTCTCCCGATGTTCAAAGTGGCTCAGCGCAGAGTGTCTCAAAGCGTGCAAAGAAGGTGTTTAACTCCTCTGCTAGTGCGGTGCTCGGGACCACTCTTGAGTTTGTATGACCCTTAAAGTTTGTGAGCTGCGGAATTCCCTGCCACACCATCCGAGAGTTGTTGTCAGAGAGGTGGCTTTCAATCTTCTGTCTGTGCTCTGCTTTCACTTTCTTGAGTCCTCTCTTCAGGTCAGCTCCGGCAGCACTATACAGTCTCATGTTTCCAGAACTGAAGGCGGTGTTGTGGTCTTTGAGGAGTGTCTTGACCTGGTTGTTCATCCAGATTAGGGAACACTCAGATGCCTTTATCCACTGTTACATTCTCCATACAGAACTTGATGTAAGACATTACAGCCTCTGTGTGTAGGGTCAGGTCCTTATGTTCAAAGACACTCCATTCAGTGTGCTGGAAACAGTGCTGGAGTTGAAGAAGCGCATCTTCGGGCCAGGTTGTGATTATCTTGGTCACTGGAGTTGTGCTTTTTCTTAGCGGTGTGTAAGCAGGGGCAAGGAGCAGAGAGAGGTGGTCTGACTGGCCGAAGTGTGGCAGTTGTATGGCTCTGTATGCATGTTTAATGTTTGTGTAGACGTGATCTAAAGTGTTTTCCCCTCTGGTAGCACAGCTTACATGTTGATAGAATTTAGGCAAGACAGACTTCAGGTTTGCCTGGTTGAAGTCCCCTGCAACAGTGTGTATGCCGTCGGGTTAGACTGCTGTAATGTATTTAATATGTCTGCTAATAGCACGAGAGCTATGCTAGTGTTAGCATCAGGTGGTATGTAAGCAGCTATGATTAGCACAGCTTTTAGCTCCCGAGGCAGAAATAATGGACGGGCTTTAACAGAAATGAACTCTGTGTCCGGGGAGCAATGTGTGAGCATAATATTGTTATTAGTAGACCAGTCGTTGTGTATGTAAATACACAGGCCACCTCCTCTCCTCTTACCGGAATCACTGTTGCGGTCACAACGGTACATGGAGAGGCCTGCTAGCTGCACTGCAGTGTCAGGGATCAGCAGGTGAAGTCAGGTTTCTGATATGATTGACACACAGCAGTCTCTCACATATCAATTTTCTTTGATGAGTAGTTCCAGCTCATCCATTTTATGGATCAAAGACCGTGCGTTGGTCAGACACATACTCGGGAGGGGAGGCTTGTGTGGGCTTCTCCTCAGTCTTGCTAGCAGGCCAGATCGGCAGCCTCGCCTCGCCTGCTTCCTCTCTCTTCTCCGCCTTCGCTACCTGCCGGGCCCGACAACAATCCACGGAGTGCCGGGCGGTCTCCCGATGTTGTTTGGAATGTTGTAAAAACGGCTCGATTTTGCTGATATTGTTCGTTTAGAATTAAATCCAATGTCCAGAAGCTCCTGGCTGTAGATGAGTTTTGCGAGTGAAAGGACAAACAAAACACATAAAAGAAGAAAAAACACAGAGCTACGAGCCGCAGCGTCTGTGTGCACTGCCATCTTGGAGATTCCATTGATTACACCAGCAGACGCAGGAAGAGGTCACTGTGTGTCTTATGGGGCTGTCCCCAGCCCACACACTCACTCTTTGCCCTCTTCCTCTGAGGCAACAGGCTGCAAGAAACAGACACAGGAAAAGCTTTTTTTTTTTTTTTTTTAAAGCTTTCAGATGGTTCACCTTTGGTGGTGACCTCCACACCTCACTTACCTCACTTACATGCTGATTTAACTGTCACATTTATCTGTCAAAACATGTCATGCAACGTGTATGGCAATGAAGAAGCCTTGAATCCTTGACAGACTGCCCCCAAGACCTGGTGAAAGTACCCTTGGCACTGCTTGTTTTCTTGTTTCCCTTCATATCCTGAGTAATTTCAAGGCTGGCAAGAGCTCAAAAGCAGACTCAGAGAATTCAAGCAGATTTAAATACTTTCTTTTGATAAAACTAAGCAGTGGTATTTATTGGGGAGCAAGCAGGAGCTGAGCAGAGGAGTCAAGCATAAGATCAGGAAGCGGGGTGGCAAACACACAAGGAGTTGCACGGAAATAAAAAAGGTTGTTTTTTTTGTTTGTTTTTTTTCCTTGGATGTGCTCTCACATAAATGTGCCTCACGTGTCTGAATTAAATATTGACAGATATTTGGGGATTTTCTTTTTGATCCACAGATGTGATATTGCAGGTGTGTCTCTGGTCACTGACTCATGTGTTTCCACATTCTGGAATTGGTGGTGGATCATTTCCTAACAGCAACTTGACCATTCATCATGTCACTGGGTTTAAATCAACCTCCTAAACTGTGTAAAAGCAGAGCTGAACTTTCAGGACATCATTCTCCGCATCATTTCCCTTTGTGCCAACAAGAAAGTAACTATGATTATTTCTTTTTATTTCTTTTGTTTTCATATGATATTGTTATTAGTGTGCTTTTATTGATATATCAGATCGTATTGTTATCTGTTTGACAGGTCTGATCGCTGACACCATGCTGAAGGTAGTGTTCCTGCTTGGAAGCCTCCTGAGCCTGGCTCTGTCCAAACCTGTAAGTGTAAATCTATCAAAGACTGTCAATGTTCTGTTGTGTTATTATCTCAACATGCTCACCATCGCTGTGTTGTCTTTATAGACTGAGGTGGGACACAAACAGATTGCTCGTTCAACCTCTGAGTCTAACTCTGGCTCTGAAGAGGTGAGTTTACACTCTGCCTGTGTGATTTTATCATGTACGAGAACCCAAACCACTCAGACACCTTAAGAATCCTTCTTAAAGAATGTCTGCAACATCGTGAGTGTTTCTGCCGCTGTTTTCCCAATAAAAAACAAAATGTTTTGACAGAGCGCATGTCCGTGGGTTTCCGCCATCTTGAAAAATCGAAGAGCGGGGTGTCACTCTGTCAACACAAACAGTGACTGTCAGCTGACCACATCACGGGGGAAGACCAAACCTGGCACAGTTATGCATGAGGCTATCCTGTAGCGACATCTAGCGGGCAAAGTTGGAAATTCATTGTATTTTTTTATTAATAGAATCAGTCCGGAAACTTTTGGGTCCCGCCTCGTTATGTTTCTGAGTGAATATCTGTTTCATCACTGTTTGTTCTGAGCTATTTTTCCTTTCTTCATTTCTTCTTCAGCTGCTTTATTGCTAAGACATGATAAATGTGATCACAAATATTGATGATTTTTCGCAGACCACCACCACCACTACCACTACAACGGCCGCTACAACTACTGCTGCCACCACTACAATTGCTGCTGCTGATGCCGCCATGGTTCCTGTACTCCTTCAAGTCATCGAAGTGGTTAGTCCTCCTCACCAACAGCAAATATATGAAGCTAATCAAAATTTGTTGGATTTTCAGCAGTCCGAGTCAAGAAAATGACTTCATTCAATTTTCTCCTTCAGCTTTTTGCTCAAGTTTGAAAATAGTAACAGCTGCACCAACAGCTCGATCCACTGCAACTCTTCTGAAGAACTGAAGAAAATGTCTGTTGATTGTCATTGCCCTAACAACCAGCACTTGTTTCCCATCATGTTGCATGGATGAGTATTGTCTTGCGCTTTCTTTGGCTTCTAAATAAACTTCATACATGAATCTACTCTGCTCACTGTTTTCTGATGTCAATCATCTTACACATGAGAATTACTTCCCTCAGTGTTTGGTAATGGATTCATTTGATTTAAAAATGCATGATAATGACTGAGGAGGATCTGACAAAATCTGGTGAAAAATTAACAACGGGCAGTGAAAGATTGAAAAAAAGCAAACACACAAAAAATTTATGAAACAAACTGAAATTTTCACCTTCAAAAATAATGCAACTTTTTGTTTTAATGAACTGTGCAAAAGCTTTTTCAGTGCTTTTTCAGTAACATGGTCAAAAAGTTCAAGTAACTGTTAAGTGTTATTTATATGGCACTTCACACAAAGTGCTTTATAGTTGACACAATAAAACACAAAACATTGCGAAATGTGACGTTGAAAGTGTGAAAATGTCTTCAGCTATTTTTTAAAGGAATCATCAGAGTCTGTTCTGCATTGAGACAGTGGAAGGGAATTTCAGAGTTGAGGTGCCGCTGCCTGGAAAGCCACTACTTTTAAATTGAGTGTGTGTGTCGAACAGGAGCTTCTGACCTGTTGTCCTCACATTATGGGATGAAACGGTGAGGTTTCAGCAGGTCAGTTATGTATTGAGGAGCCTGACCATGCTGTGATCTAAAAGGGAGGACTAAAATTTTAAAATTTACTGGCAACCAATGAAGAGAATCCAGGAGTGGAGTAGTGTGAGCCTTTCTTTATGTTCCCGTTGAAAGTCTTCCAGCAGAATTTTGGACAGTCTGAATGGGATCCAAAGCTGATTTGTTTAATGAAATGAAAACACTGTTGCAATAGTCTAAGTGTGTACATATAAAAGGATGAATAACCATCTCAAGCTCAGTTTTGGACACCATCAGTCCGAGCTTGAAGATGTTCCTCAAATGGCAAAAGCTGTTCCTGACCTGGAGCTGGAGAGATGCTCACAGGAAATCAAGCTGTCAAATAAGACAACCATATTTCCGACATTAGACTTATCAGAGTTGCTTAAAAAGCTGAAGCGTTGCCCAATTTCTGGGATCACATTATCAGGAGCTATAATTGAAGTTTCAATTTTGAAGAAAGTTATCAGTTAACCATGTCTTGATTTCTGACAGACAAGTTTTTAAAAAAGACATTACCACAAAGAAATGTTTTTATTTTAGTTGTTCTTCAAAGGCCAGTACACACTCTGCAAATGTAACAATCTTGTAAGTTCATAACTTAGATAGATAGGGCGATGTTGGGGCGCACATTTCATGCGACCACAGCAGAATACAAAGGGATTATTTCCGTACCACCACCCTCCCGCCATGGGAGGTGCTGACATGTATATACATGATGGACAGATCAATGCACGGAAGTTGGAGACGCAGATTCCCTAACTACTCTCTGTGAAGAACACAGAGGCAGTGTATCTCAGCTGGCCAAGCAATGCCGCACACTGGGTCGTCCAAGTGATCTTCAGAGAGTAGCTACAGAGGTAAGCCAAACAGTGTAAATAGTGTACACGTAATGTTTCTAATCAAGTTGTATTGTGAGACACACATCTTCGTATAGGCCCTCCAGAAAATAATAGTCTACTTTAATAGAGGTGCTAAGTTAATTTGCATTGTTGACATAAAATAACACATTTAAATAAAAAAATATTTAAATAGTTTATCAACATTGAGAAATTTGTTTCTCTCAAGGACAGAAGGGCAAAATTTATGTACAAAAAGTAGTAATACAATAGTATTTTTGCTTTTTGCACTTGTGATCTATGTAAATACAATGATTTCTTCTTAGTACATGTTTGCTTGCTTTTTGTTCTTGGTTGTTTAGGGTTGTTCTGTGGCCATTAATTAGGTTTGTTTGAAAGAAATTCTGTGACTACAGTTTTCCTTACAATTTTCCTTCTGACTTCGCATCTATCATAAATTTAATTGAAAATGTTTTTAAAAGTCTTAAATTCATTCAAATTGACAGAAAACCTGTTCTTTGCATGTGCCTATTTTGCAGTCCCCCCCCCCCCCGGAGAAAACTGCACCCCAGCCGCCACTGGTAAACTCCGACGCTGAAGGGTGTAATTATTATTAGGAAATGATGCACCACCATGTTTCAAAATGAGGAGACGTATTATTCACCGTTATTAAAGTGCAATTGTTGTTATGAAATGGTCATTACCCCATGTCAAAGTGAGGAAACAAATAAGCCAGTCACCACAGACACAAGTGAAGTGTGACCAAAGCTGGTTTTCCCACTCGTCTCCACTTGGCCTATATGCTCATTGGCTTTGGCCGGCCTTGGCCCCTGTCATTTTCCAGTGAACAGAGTACCGACTTGGTGCAGATATCGGTCACGCCATTTTTCTTTATCTTGATTTGCACATATGTGCTGTCCCATCTGAATAAAATGATGTGTTTAGTGTTGTATCACTATGTTCATTGTCACTAAATGAAAATAAAAGATGCAATTCGTTGCTCTCAGTTCAACATTAATTCTCATTAAGAGGTCAGAGGCATTATTTAGTATCACAGAACTTGCACTTTAAAAAAGTTAATTCCAAAACACTGAGCAGCTGTTAATCTATATTTTTTTCTGAACTAAAGTAATTAGTAATCAATTATTTAGAAAACAGTAATTAAAGAAGTAATTGGATTACTCTTTTAAGGAGGAATCAGTAATCAGTAGTTAGATGACTTTTATGGAGTAATCCCAACAACACTGCTTAGGAGTGTACCCAGCCCACACCCTGAGGAGGTCATTGCACCATCACCTTTACCGATGTCATTTCTCCTTACTCATTGGTAATGTTAACAGTGCTTTTTACGATACAGCTACTGTATATTTGCTGACCAGTAGCCTCACTGGCCTGTTCCTTCTCTTTCACTTGTTTGTAATGTTAACCGTGCACTTGGTTACGCAGCGACTTGCTGACCAGCAGTCTGTCATTTGCCGTCCTTCTCCTTGATCAGGAGCACAGCTTGGTTTGATAAATCAGTCTTGTTAATCTACTTTTTTGCACTGTAGCTAACTGTGCACCAATGTCAATACTGCTCATATCATCATGCATGTTTATTATGTTGTGATGTCTGAATGTGAAAAACCAAAAACAAATCACCCTTCAAGGGACAAATGAATAAAATTAACTATCAACTATGACTTTTTGGCCCGCTCCCCTCAGCCAAGAGGCTGCAGAGCATCAAGAGCAGGATCAGCAGACTGAGGAACTGTTCGATGATTGAACTTTGGTGGTGCCCTCACCTCATTTAAATTCCTGCAACTTACACTGACATTTCACACGCTCCTTTATCTGTCACAAGCCTATTTATTTATCCATTTACACTTATTATTTTTTTTTATTGTGCATTTCTGTTACGGCTGCTGCCTTCATGTGTCAGTGTGTGATCATGTCTGTCTCCCTCAGGTGTCCAGTCATGGCATTTTTCCTTTCTTTCTCCAGCCCTTCAGCCAAGACCTCACCTTTCCAGCCAGCAGCCATCCTGGACACCTGTCTCCAATCAACCCGTCAGCCAATCAACCAATCATCCTCAAGTCCTGCCTATATATATTGCTTTGTTCCTGTGTTTGTCTGTGTGAGAGGGAGAGAATGCGTGACCTTTTGGAGAGCAGGTTGACACTGTGCCTGAAGTTTGTAACTTCTTGTTTTGCCCTCCTTAATCAAACTATTGTTTGTGGGCCTATTTTTGTTGAAACCTACCTGTTCCCACCTAGTGTGTTTTGTAGTCGTCCCCATTCTCTGTATTGTCTTCTTCCTTGGAGAAGGGCTCCAGGTAAGACACCCCAGGGTCCACATTTCGGCAGTCTATACACACTAGGTAAGCGTGGGCGGCTGCCACGATCTTCTGTAGCAGGCAGGTAAGGTTCAGGCTTGGTTAGTTAGTTAGGGCGAGTCACTGGTTAAGGGTCGAGGTGTAGGGGAAATTTAGGGTTTTTGTGTTTAGTGGCACCGCCCACAGGGCCCTTCTCCTAGCGTCCTCCTGCCCTCCGTAAGCTCTTCTCATTCTTGCTTTTTGCCAGCTTTTTGCTTATCGCCTGCTGGCTGCGTTCTGGCATTTTTGTTGTATCTTGTGAATTTGTTTGTAACACTGCTTCTGTTTAAATGTATCCTTTGTTATATAAATTCCCTTTTTCCCATGGAAAAGGCCACCTGAGTTCTTTGTGTTGTGTACCTGGTTTTGCCCGCTCACCACCTGAAGCCTATTTACATCAGCCCAGTAGGCCTGCGCAAAAGCGTTGCATTTTCCCCCGCTCCTAGCTTGGCCGTTTGTAACATCTTAAAGGGGGGACGTAACAATCTCTCTATTTTATCAAATATTATTTTCTATTATACTCTACGTTTTAGTGTCACCTGGGTTCTCCTGTCCAAAATGTCAAAACACTATATGCAACATGTACGAGTATGGCAAAGAGGAATCCTTGACAGCCTGGCCCCGAGACCCCGTCCAGGTCCCAAGGCCAATGAGGCCTGACAGACCGAGCAACCTCCCAGGGAACCAGGTCACTGAAAGTACCTTTGGCACTGCTTATCCAGGAAAATGTATGCCTGACAGACACAGAGGCCAAATGGCAGCAACAGGACATGTTGACCAAATTCTCCCAAAACACGATTCATGTCTTTATCATGTCTCAGTCTAATTAGTGAACATCATGAGATGAGATATGACAGTTTAATGGGACAATTAGAAAATCAAAATGTGGACACAGGGAGCAGAGGTTGACATAGAAAAGAGGAGAGAGAGAAAAACAAGCAGGATGTTCGAGGGGAAAGGAAAAAAATAGGAGGAACCCTGACAAATAAGACATTACAGATATACACTATCTAAAATGATAGTAGCATACAATAGTTTCATACCACTAAATAGTTTTTCTTGGATCTACTCTCAAAACTAAATGTTCATGTTTATGAATCTTGACAGATTTTTTGGGAATTTCTATATGATCTATAGGCACCACATTGCAGGTGTGTCTCTGGTCATTGACTCATGTGTTTTCACACTCTGGAATTTGGTGGTGGATCATTTCCCAATAGTAGCTTCACCTTTCATCATGTTACTGGGTTGACATGAACTTCCTAAACTGTATAAAAGCAGAGCTGAACTTTTGGGACATCATTCCCACAGTCCGTGTGACACTGTGCCAGCTTTGTGCCAACAAGAAAGTAAGTATGATTATCTGCTTTTATTTCTTTTGTTTTTATATGGTGTTGTTAAGAGTGCTCTTATTGTTGATATTTTAGATCACATTTCAATCTGTTTGACAGGTTTGATCATCAACACCATGCTGAAGGTAGTGTTTCTTCTTGGATGCCTCCTGAGCCTGGCTCTGTCCAAACCTGTAAGTATAAATCTATCAAACACTGACAGAGTTCTGCTTTGTTATTATCTTAGCAACACGCTCACAGTCGCTGTGTTGATTTTATAGACTGAGGTGGGCCACAAACGCATTGCTCGTTCAAGCTCTGGATCTGACTCTGACTCTGACTCGAATGAGGTGAGTTTACACTCTGCCTGTTGGATTTTATCATGTAATGAATCTGAGTTGATATGTCTGTTTCATCAGTCACTTCATTTCTTATTCAGCTACTTCACTGCTCAGACATGATAAATATGATCACAAATATTGATGATTTTTCATAGACCACCACCACCACCACCACCACCACCACTACAACTGCTGCCGGTGCTACAACCACCACTGCTGCCACCACCATCTCTCCTGAACTTGTCCAAGCCCTCATAGCGGTTGGTCTTCCTCACCTGCAACACATATATCAAGGAAAATCCAAGCAATGCGAGATATATATATATATATATATATATATATATATATATATATATATATATATATATATATATATATATATATATATATATATATATATATAATGTGTGTGTGTGTGTATGTATAAAATGACTTTAATTTTCTCCTTCAGCTTTTAGCTCAACTTGGATAAAAGTAACTGACTGCTGCACCCCCAGCTCCACCCACTGCAACTCTTCTGAAGAAGTGAACAAAACGTTTGTTCATTGGCATTGCTCTAACAGCCAGCACTTGTTTCCCAGCATGTTGTATGGATGAGTGTTTTCTTGCCGTTTCTTGTAGACCCTGAATAAACTTCACACAAATGATACCATACTGTTCACTGTTTTCTTTTACTGTGTATATATATATATATATATATATATATATATATATATATATATATATATATATATATATATATGTATATATATAGTCCTTCAAATGAGAAACACTTACCTCACAGTTTAACGGGTTCAGTTCAATTAAAAGTGCATGATGACGACTGAAGAGGACAATGATAACATTTGATGAAAAATTAAAGAAGAGCAGTGAAATATTGGAATGAAGTAAACACACTCAGAATTCATGACTCAAACAGGCTAAAATTTTCACCTCCAAAAAAGTACTGCTTTTCCTTTTCATAAACTGGGCACAAGCGTTGTCAATTCTTTCACGGTAACAACGGCAAAAAGATCAAAACTTGTTTTGAGTTCAGTTATTCTGTTCGAGGAAACGATGAATCCAGGCATCATTTTGCTGACATTTGCAGAAGCACCCCACCCATGAAAGTCAGGTAATACAGAAATCAGGTCCAAAAGAATTTACCACTGTAGGATTTTAAAGCTTCAGCTTCCTGGTGGGGTTCATCAGAACAAGGTGATCATGAATATCGTCCATTTCCTCAGGTGAAGTATTGCTCTGACACGTTAGGCCCTCTTCAATTAAAATAGGATCCTGAGCTCCACATTTTAAATATGTTTTAATTTTTGCATTCTGCATTTGCAAATGATTAACTGAAAAATGAAATGGTCTTACACTTTCCTGACAAATTAAGAAATGTCATTCTTTGTTTTTGTTTATTTGGAGAAACACAAGCAGAAGGTTGAGAAGATGGGGAAAAACTGGTAAATCAGGTCACAGCAATGATGACAGTTTCAGACACTAGTCCGTAGGCTGGATAGGTTTCGATTTGTCTGCCATTACTCCGCCAGATGCTTAGTGAGCAACAACTGAGCAGGATCTTCCAGAAAGTAAGAGAAGACCGGCTTCTAGCACTGCTACAACTCCAGCACAGACTCCACCAGGTACTTCCTGTGATGCTTAGTCCACCTTCTTTGACCTTATGCAATACCACAATGGTTTGTGACACCTTTGTTTTAACATGTTCCATATGAGATTGGAATGTTAGATGTTCATCAATCAAAACACCTAAACACTTGATTTAATTTGTCCTTTCAATTGCAGTACCCTGTACAGTCAATGTTGTGTCAACATCTTTGCTCCTACAACAAAAAGTCATATATTTTGTCTTACCAATATTTAAAGACAGATTGTTAGTGTTGAACCATCTCATAATACTCTCAAACTCCTTCTCTACAATGCATTTTCACCAGTATAAAATAAAGTGGTGTCATTCGCAGACAAGATACATTTTAGTAAATTGGAAACAGTTACGATATCATTCACATAGATCAGGAAAAATATTGGTCGAAGAACCGATCCTTGAGGAACTCCACAAATTACATTATTAATATTATATTTTGAATTTATGTTGTTGATTTGAACAAACTGTTTTCTGTCTTTTAAATAACTTGTGACCCATGGATGAGCAATACCTCTTATACCGTACCTATATAATTTATTCAACAATATTTCATGGTCTAAGGTGTCAAATGCATTCTTCCTTTGGTTCGGTTTTGTAATTATTTGTGACTGACACTTTGCTATAACAGTCACTGTCCAGGGCCAGGCTGGATAGTATGGTTATAGCTTGCTTGTTCACCAGAAAATAGAAGATGATGAATAAATGGTGGCTACAAACAGTTTTAAATGGTAAATTATTTAATCATGAATCTAATTTTGTATTTTATTATTGCAGACAATCTTCCATAGTCTACTTTTTTTTTAAATTTTGACGTTTACTGAGACATGATTCGTTCTACATTATAGCTTTTATTTTATGGGAACTTTTATTGCATAACTATTGTTGTCTTCCTTGCACAGTTGCCTGAGAAGATGGAATTTTAAAACACGACTTTCTAGGGTCAATTATCTGTAAAAATAAAACAGAATGTCCACATGCTTATGAAGTTCTTCATTTCTTTTATTGTACAAGACCACAGTGAATATCACAGCCCTGGTGTTATGTTAAAGTATTTGTATCTTGTTTTAAATGTTGTGTTTCAACCGTATCTTATTCTCTAATGGTTGTGTTTCGTTTGGTGTCAGTCAACAACAGATTCATTCACCATACATTCACTGTCCACAGCCATTTGTAGAAGATGGATCCACTGGTGCAGCGGTCAGTAGCTATTTTCCAAGTGCAGCAAAAATCTAGGGAAGAGGGAAAAAAACTGATTACAATTTTGTCTTGACTCTGCTTATTGAAAACACTGATGGGAAAAAAAAAATATGACAGAGAAGCATTAGCTGACTGGATGTCTTCTCATTATGCATGGTCTTAAGTGGCTGAAAGGAGCAAAGGAGTAAAACCAACTGCTGTGAGGAGTGCGATGAGAGCTTCTGTGGAGACAATTGCAGTGGCTGCAGCAGCGCTGGTGGTGGTGGTGTTGGTCTGTCAAAATTCAGATAGATTTATGATCATATTCAGAGTAGTGTGACTGCTTCAGAAACATCCACTCTGATCAGCAGGTGAAGTGGGAATATACCTCGCTGGAGTCAGAGCCTGAACGAACAACCCGACTGTCTCCCTCTTCAGACTGTAAAATCAACAAAGAACCTGTGAGCGTGTTGTTTAGAAAACAATACAACAGGACATTGACATTGTCTTCATCAGTTACACACTTACGGGTTTGGACCGAGGCAGGCTCAGGAGGCATCCAAGCAGAAACACTGCCTTCATCGTGGTGCCAGCGATCAGACCTGTGGAAAAGATGAAAATGTGGACTGAAATATCAATAAAAGTCGTAACATCACATGGAAACTGTGGTTTACATGTGAAACTGTGTAAACCACAGTTTACACAGTTAATTTGTGTAAACTGCAGTTGATTTAATCAAAAGGGGGGAATATGTGGTGGAAATTTCTATTGAGTGCATGCTTAACTGTTTTGCAGTGCTTAGATTTATTTGTTATAAATAACCGTAGCTCTCACACACTCAGCTGTGTAGGGAACCGTGAATGCTTTGTCTAGAATTTACTTTTCCTGATAATCTTAGTGTAGCAGCTGTGGGCACTCGTGGGAGTCTTCCGGTGTCCAGCCTACTGCTGGGTGCAGTCAAGGCCCCTGGGAGTGAACGTGACAGATAGTTATTAGAGGCTTGCACGCCCCTGGGAGGGCAGAACTCACTCTGTTACTCTGTTGACTGCGTGACTTCTCCTGCTGTACAGCATAATAAAAGAAACCAAAACGAACTCACCGGCTGATGCCTTTTATTAAATAAAATTGCCATAACAGAAACATACTCACAATCAAATCAATTAGCAATAATCACCCTGTTGTCTTTACAAAGCTGGAGCAACAGATTGTCACAGTGCTGTACTGAAAGTTGAGCTCTGCCTAGTTAGGCAGGTGCATATAAATCCATCTGCAAATGACATCGCTGAAAGACGCAATTATTATTAGGAAATAATGCACCACCATGTTTCAAACTGAGCAAACGCATCAGTCAACTTTAGGAAAATGTAATAGTTGTTTCGGAATGACCATTACCCCATGTCAATGTGAGGAAACAAATGAGCCAGTGAGCAGAGACACACGTGAAGTGTGGCTAAAGTCGCTTTTCCCTCTCGTCCCCGCTTGGCCTTACTATGCTCAGTTCGCTTTGGCTTGTCGTTCTGCCCTGTCGTTTTCCAGTGTACAGAGTACCGACTTGGTGCAGGGGGAGTTGTCATAGCGACGCTACACGAAACTCGAAATTTTTTGCGGCGAACAACTCTGAATGACATGGATGCTGTAGTGTACCTGTAGCTCGGTCTGCGGCTCTTTGCTGGAGCCAGAGAGCCAGTGAAGGCTCTGAGCAGCGAGATAAAACACTGTGCAAAAGTACAGGCAGCTTTGGGAGGCAGTGCAGCAGTATGAACCTGAAGATAAGATGAAGAAGACAAGTGGGAATGATGGGAAGCTAATGGTAGCTCATGCTAGTTTTCCACAGTAACCGTATAACAAGTCCTGTTTATGATATTGTAATATTTCAAGTCATGCCTATTTATGTATGCGGTATGTGTGTGTGTGTGTGTGTGTGTGTGTATGTGTATGTGTATGTGTGTGTGTGTGTGTGTGTGTGTGTGTGTGTGTGTGTGTGTGTGTGTGTGTGTGTGTGTGTGTGTGTGTGTAGTGTGTGTGTGTGTGTTCAGACCACTCTCCATTCGCAAAATCGCTGCAAACCATCGCTCTGGGCATCCGACTGAGCCTCGCCGTGGTGGGATGTCATTTTTTCTTCTGGTGCTGGATTATTATAGCAGATAACATGACAATGCCATTTATTTGTACAAACTGCACCGGGCTCCCGCCGGACCACAGGTACCCTCTCCTGTCAGGATTGGCCTGGTGAACACCAGATTTCTGAGCAACAAAACTTTCATCCTGAGGGATTTCTTCAGCGCTCATGCTCTGGATTTCCTCTGCCTGACGGAAACTTGGATTGGCTCAAGTAAGTGTGATGTGTTTAAAGGGGAACGGTCGTTTTTACAATCTGGACCTTATTTCACATTCGTCACAACAACATTTACGCACCCGTTTGACTTTCGTGTGATTTGCAGTTGGTTCGGAGATAATTAGATGCTCCCATATCCATATAACGGCAGCGGGCGGGGCACCGACATGCAGCCGTTACAGACGCTCTTTTCTCTTATGTTTGTTGTGGGGTGGTAGATACATGTAAATTTATTAAGTCAGCATCATTTAGCGCTATTGGGAAGTCTGTAAACCGGCTAGATTGAGCAAATCTCCAGGAACTCTGAAGCGATGATGTCATCACACTGCGCCGTGCGACTTCTTCCCAGTTCAGGAATGAAATGAAGGCCAGAAGATCCAGAGAATGAATCTCAAAAAGAATGCCATTCCAGCGGCTGCAGGAGGAGAGCAGGTCGAGGGTGATGCTAATAATATTCATTTTTTCCTTTACTAATGTCTAGAGTTGGCTAGAATGTTATAAACTTGTTCCTACTCCTTTTGAGCAACAGTGTACAGAATATTTTACTGTTTATGTACAACTCTTGCCATTGACAGATATACTTGTATCATCCTTTGTTGTTGCTCAAATGAACTAAACAGTAAACATCCCAGCCTCTAGACATTAGTAAAGAAAAAAATGAATAGCGTTAGCGTCTTGTTACCTCGACCTGTTCTCCTCCTGCAGCCGCTGGAATGTCATTCTTTTTGAGATTCATTCTCTGGATCTTCTGGCCTTCATTTCTTTCCTGAACTGGGAAGAAGTCCTCCGATGTGAAG